>NW_015633151.1:1782585-1787097 GCF_001515625.1 Sinocyclocheilus rhinocerous
TGGATCTAAGCACATATTCCCAATGAATGTCAGCATAGAAACAGAGAACAGCAGCTCTATGGTCATCATGCATTTTCATGGTTTTTGATTAAAACATAATTATTTAGTCCTGTGATACTGAGGTACATATGCATGAAGGAAGCATCCACTGCCTACAATGTTTACAGAGTGTCAGATATGACATGTCTCATTGTCTGGGAGGAACTTGCTTTTACTTTCTGTTTCTTGGACAGCTGATGGCGTCTTGCCACGGCCATGTAAACAGAGCTTTACAATTTCAAATCTTATTAACAGAAAACCTCTAGAGTTGGGCCCAGCCCATTTGGGTCATTGAAGAGCTGGCCCAAGGCCTGAGGGGTGGGATAAAACCCCAGCGATCATTGCTTCATCACTTCTTCAGATTGGACACGAAGAAGAAAAAACGATCCCCAAATTAAAGAAAAACACAGATGAATGTCACCCTGTCACAGAATGTCCGTGCACATGGAGGAATTCATATGTAGAGCATCCATAACTCTGGCCAATAAGGAAAGCCTAATGATGACATCATTTCCCCCAGGGGGATGCTGATAGCAATTTGTTTGCGGGTGAGCTGAATATTTGGCTCGGAGATAAGAGAGCAGGATACGCAGATTGGAACAGCTGTTAGGAGGAGAGTCCAGTTGTGGCTGAAGGGCATGACTGCATGATGATCCCGGGGATCTGTCAGTATAAATAAACAGGAGGTTCCTTCATTTTCTTTGACATCATCCTTGGACATGCTGATACTTAACCCTCTCACCTCAATGCACATGAGCTAATGTATATGCTCCATAATATGGTCTCCTTGTGGTTATATACACTCTGTGCTAATTAACTCAGTGTTTATCCATTTATGATACAAATTATGTTCTAACAGTAAAGCATAGCTAATAACATAAAATGTGGAAAAAATAGAGATGTTTACACAAGGTGGTACACAGGGCCCATTGGTCTAAGAACAGGCTAGCTCGCATTAATCCCTCTATTGTCCCTGAGTGTGACAGGTGTCATTCTGGTCCAGCTACTTTAACCCATATGTTCTGGTCCTGTCTACTTTTTGGAGGCTAATTTTTGTTTCATTGTCAGCCATTACCTCTGTCGATATTCCACCTTGTCTAATTAATGGTTTATTCAGGGTTCTCCCACTTGCCTTCTCATTTTTCAGACTTTATAGCCTTTTTAACCCTTTTGCCTAGGCGTTTAATTCTCCTGAACTGGAAGAGCCCTCATCCTCCGTCTCACACCCGATGGGTAAAGGATGTTCTTTTCTTTATGAAAATTAGGTGCTCTCTTCACAGACCTAGCACTATTTTTGTTCAACTCTGACAGCCCCTTAGTGAACATGTCCAAACTCTCCAGCTTGACCCTGTTCTTTGTGATTAAGTCACCCCTCAGCCCCCAACCCCAGTTTTGTTTTGGATACTATCTATGTACAGTACAGCTTGATCAACATACTGTAGAAAGAGAGATGTTTACATTTAAAAAAAAATACATTCAATAAAAAATTTTGCTACTATTAAATGGATACTTCTTTGATTAATTGATGTATGTATACACTTGGAACTCTTACAGACTAAAAAACAGTGAATCATTGTCATTGGTTCTTTAATATATTTCCTGGAAATATAAACTATAAAAAAATTAATCTGACCTTTCTTACTGTTGTCATTTAGAACAACTTCTTGCACACAGAAATAAAATGGTGCAGAAACAATTTTCATTTAGAAACTTCACAAATAATTAAAAAGAAACAGAAAGTAACACACACACTCTTAAGAAAAATGGTTCTAAACAGTACCAGAAAAGGGTTCTTCAGCTTGTAACAATAGCAGAACCCTTTTTAATGCTAAGTCTACAAGGTACTCCAATCTGCCAGCACGACGTCGGGAGCTCAGAATCTCCCTTACGGAGTATGTTGTTCCGTCTTCCAGCACCAGCGGTAGAGGGGGGTCGTCTGTAGTGCCAGGCTCTGTGGGAACAGGGAGAACAGGTGGGTGATAGGGTTTGAGCAATGAAACATGGAATGTGGGATGAATCCTGTACTGTGATGGAAGTTTGAGTTCATACGTAACTGGGTTTATTTGCCGGATGACGGGGAAGGGACCAATATACCTGGGACTCAGCTTCTTACAGGGGAGGCGCAACCGGATGTCCCGAGTGGAGAGCCAGACTTCTTGTCCTGGCTGGAAGGAGGGAGCAGGGGTTCTCCAGACATCCGCATAATGTTGATGGTGTCTTACTGCCCGCTGTAGATGTTGGTGTGCTGAGTCCCAGACCCTCTCACTCTCCTGGAACCAATGGGTGACGGAGGGAACATCTGAGGGTTCCCCTGACCAGGGGAATAAAGGTGGCTGATAGCCGAGTATGCACTGGAATGGAGTGAGATTCGTGGAGGGTTTCCGGAGGGAGTTCTGTGCGTACTCGGCCCAGGCAAGGAACCGGTTCCAGGAGTTCTGGTGACCATGGCAGAAGGTACGGAGGTATCGGCCTATCTCCTGGATCTTTCGTTCCGTTTGTCCATTACTCTGTGGGTGATATCCTGAAGAAAGGTTGATGGTCACACCTAGGAGTGAAAAGAAGGCTCTCCATATACGTGAGATAAACTGTGGACTTCTATCAGATACGATCTCTTCTGGAATGCCAAAGCTACGGAAGACATGATTAAACAGTACCTCTGCAGTTTCCATTGCTGTTGAAAGTCCTCTCAGAGGAACCAGACGGCAGGCCTTTAAAAATCTGTCTACAGTAACCAGGATGCAAGTGTTATTGTCAGATACAGGGAGATCCGTGACGAAATCTACCCCCAGGTGTGACCAGGGACGCCGGGGAAGAGGGAGAGGTAGGAGTTTGCCAGTAGGTAAGTGGCGAGGTGTTTTCGCCATGGCACATTCCCGGCATCCTCTCACGTACCTTCTGATGTCATTTGCCATTCCAGGCCACCAGAAGCGATCTTTCAACAGTGAGAGGGTTTGATTGGTCCCGGGATGACCAGTGCCCAGGGAGGTGTGCGCTGAATGAATGAGTGGTGTTCGTTGACTACGGGGAACATAGATATGACTCAGGGGACACCCCGGCAGAGCAGGATCGGAGACACTGGCTGCTGCTATGTCGTCGTCTAGGGTCCATTAGATCGGGCTAACAATGAGCTCAGTGGGGATGATAGTCTCTGGATTCTCGGGTTGTTCGTCTGGAGCATGAAGTCTTGAAAGAGCATCTGCTTTGGTATTTTTCGTCCCGGGACGATAGGAGATGGTGAAATTAAACCGGGTGAAAAACAAAGCCCACCTGGCTTGTCTGGGGTTTAATCTCTTTGCCTCACGAAGATATTCCAGATTCCGGTGATCCGTATAGACTATAAACGGATGATGAGCTCCTTCAAGCCATTCAAGCTATTCCCGATGTCATAGTTTTGCTCCGCCGAGGTTAATTTCCGGGAGAAGAAGGCACATGGATGGAGTCGAGGTGGGTTGCCCTGCTGCTGTGACAGGACGGCTCCTACTCCGGATGTGGAGGCGTCAACTTCAACCACGAATGGTCTTTTTGAATCGGGATGCACCAGGAGTGGAGCCATGGTGAACGCCTCTTGGAGTTGTTTCATGGCTGTGGGGGCTTTGGAGTTCCAGGACAGAGACTTGGGCTTGCCTTTCAGGAGATTTGATAATGGTGCCGTGATAGAACTGTAGTTCAGGATGAATCGACGATAAAAGTTGGAGAAACCTAGGAATCGTTGGAGTTCTTTAATGGTGGATGGGAGGGGCCAGGTCTTGATTGCTTCCACCTTCCTCTCGTCCATCTTTATGCCATGAGCACTGATGTGATAACCTAGGAACTTGATGGACGGTTGATGGAAGGTGCATTTCTTAGCTTTGAGATATAATTGATGTTCACGGATCCGTTGGAGGACCTCCGAGACGTGCTGGCGATGTTCGGCCTCGTTCCGGGAGTACACTAGGATGTCGTCGATGTAAACCAGCACAAAGCGGTGGAGGTACTCCCGGAACACCTCATTCATGTAGCCCTGGAATACGGAGGGGGCATTGACAAGACCATACGGCATCACCAGATATTCATAGTGTCCTGTGGGTGTCACGAAGGCTGTCTTCCACTCGTCCCCCTCACGTATCCGGATGAGGTTATAAGCACTCCGGAGGTCCAACTTGGTGAAGATCTTGGCCCCACGAAGCTGTTCCAGAGCGGATGGGACGAGAGGAAGGGGATATCTGTACTTGACAGTGATCTTATTGAGGGACCGGTAATCAATACAAGGCCTCAAGCCTCCGTCCTTCTTAGCCACGAAGAAAAAAACTGGAAGCAGCAGGGGACGTGGACGATCGGATATATCCTTGTTGTAGAGCCTCAGAAATGTACTCCTCCATGGCCTTCTGTTCAGGGATGGAAAGGGAGTAGATTTTACCTTTGGGCACTGGTTCATCAGGAAGAAGGTCGATGGCACAGTCCCATGGTCTGTGAGGTGGTAATTGGGAGGCTCGT
>NW_015633151.1:1787893-1789375 GCF_001515625.1 Sinocyclocheilus rhinocerous
GCGGGAACCATGGTGGGTGAGTACGATCCATTTCTAAATATATATATATGTATATATATATATATATGTGTGTGTGTCTGTGTGTGTGTGTATTTAATGCGCTGGTGGTTGTGTGTATGATCCATCTGCTAGCTTTCTTTGCAGTGTTTTCCGGGACCTATGTGTTTCTGTCCTTTTTCTAGGGTATGTCCTCGGTGAGCACCCTCTCTGTTGGATTCAGAATAGTGGTAAGCGTGCACGTTATACTTTGCACACTTTTCTGAAATCCTAGATGGTAAGGGTTACGCGTTATTAGCCTCGTTCCCTTTCTCTGAGTTGGTTTAGACCCCAGTACCTTGGGCTCCACTCAACCAGTGTATCTCTGGTGACACACTTTTGAAGCATTGCTCCCCTCACCATTGACGGTTAATGCAAGCATGGTGATTTCTTTCGAGCATTTGAATTCTCTCCCTTCTGAGGAGTTGGATTCCTCGCTCCGTGGGCTGTTCTCGTGGTAGTGTTTAGCAGTGCTCCCCTTTATCAAAGGGTTGCCTATGAGCATGCTACTCCTTTCTGAATTCGGAGATCTCCTCTCACGTGAGAGTTGAGTTCTCTGTTTTCCCAGAGCACCTGGAACCAGCAGCATCAGGCGAACTAGGCCCTTCCTTCGCCTATCTGATGCGCTGAGTTTTTTGGCTAGCTTGCAGTACGCTTATCCTTCTGATTTCTAACGATCATGCTGTAGGTTGAGCCCCCTCTCGTTGAGAGTTGGGTGTTGTGCTCCCTCAGCTAAGGTAACTTACTGCTAGCCGTTCCAGCATTGGAACATGCTGTAGGTCGAGCCCCCTTCTCGATTGAGAACTGGGTGTGTTGCTCCCTCAGCTAAGTATAATTTATAGACATTTTAAGAAAGAAATTATTTACCTGTTGAGAGTGTGTTGACAGTCTGTGTAGTTGGATGGCTGAGCTCCAGAAAATCAGTAATGAGGCATCTTAGAGTGTAGCCTCAGTTAGGGTTTTACATTAAAACAACAACAATAACCACAACAGCAGCATGTTGTGTGAATTATGTTTTTATTGACATGCAAAATTATCAGTACTCTTAACAACAGTTATTAGCTGAATACATAAATGAATGACAATTGACAAATTTGAACATGAATAAATTCATAAATAAATAAAACACAAAATAAGAACAAAAACTAGATGTGATGAAGACCAAGTTTCAGTGAAACAATCACAATCCAATCAATATGCTGCCTTCCTTTCCATAATTTTGGTGTGACTGAGTGAGTAGCGATTTTTCTCTGCAGATGATGAGGTTGTGTGATGTGATATATCTGAAATACACAATTGAGTTTAGAGTTACAGTGTGTCCATGTGTTTGTGTAAAAACAATTATGTTTATGAAGGCCAAAATCAAAAATTGACAGCATGTGAACCCTTCACAATCTTAAAAAAAAAAGTGATATAAAGTCATGGGATAGTTTTAATATTTATTGT
>NW_015633151.1:1789399-1800416 GCF_001515625.1 Sinocyclocheilus rhinocerous
CTTTGACAGTTACAGATTTGAAAAACAAAAGGGCGGGAATAAAGAACCCTAAACTCTAACACAAAGAACCATTTCAGCATGAAAGGGTTCTTCAGAATGCCATGGTTCTAAATAAAACCATTACTGCATGTAAAGAACCTTTAAAGAACCATATTTTTTTAGAGTGTGAATTAAATGTATTTTCTTGTAAAACATACTTCAATAATCTTTGTATCATTTAGAAAATTTATTTTTTATAGTGTAGAAACAAACTCCACTTCAAAGTAACACATTGAATTAAACATAAAATTTTGAAGTAGAAAGACTGGGATAGTATCTTCTTACGCACTCCAATAATCTTTGTTTTATTTAATAAAAAAAAAATTTAAATCCTTTTTTACAGTGTGCCTTTTCCATGTTGATTTTTGTGTTAAGATAACAAGTATGAATCATTATTTTGCTATTCATGCATAAATGTAATTATGATAAACACATCTAAAAAAAGAATGTAAATGTAATTATATGTAATAATATCATTTATTCTATAAAAGTTCCTGATAATTCATAACACAATTTGTCCCCATTGTGTTACAGAGTTGTTATATGGCATTGTTCGTTTTTTTCTTCATTTTTCTATAAAACTGTTACATAAACTGATACATAAATTAACAACAACCTCATCTAATTAATTTATCAAAGATGCAGCAAATCCTAATGTAGAAGAAACAAACTGCAATGTGTTTAATAGAGCAATCTGTAGAGCACTTCAGCAGGGTTCCCTGGACATGTGACAATACTACATTATGTTGCTTTTTTTTCCTGAAAAGAATACATTGCGTAATATGGCTACCACCATGAGTTATACAAACCAGAGGAGAGAAGGGGACAACTGTAGGAGGGAGGCAAAAAACTAATTTTAGCAGGAGCCCAAGGCTGCCAGGGTGATATTTGGCCGATACTCACAATGCATTGTTTTACATGGTTGAAATACATAAAATATCTTCCTGCTGGAATACACCATGGGACATTAACGATAAATAGTTTTGGTTTTAGTGTGGTCATGAGTGCATATGCTGTCATGGATTGTTTATTTATTGCTTATAGGACCAAATGAGTCATCGCACTTAAGCCAATATATGATATACTCCATATATTTCCATGGAGCATTATGGAAATGGAGTGCAGAGCCTGCATATTTTACAGAATATAGAAAACATATCTAATAAAACAATAAAACGCTACAAGTACAGCTACTCCACCGAATCGAAAGATTGTTGCAAATTATCTAACAAAAAGTGACGCAAAAACACAAGCTGCTTCGTTTCCACTGACTGCCTCATTTTTCACTCGCGGTTCAGCTGCCATGCCAAGCTGATTAAGTTCATAATGGTCACCTCTGAGTTCCGCAGTCTAGCTGACTGCTAATGGAGAAGCAAACTGGGCGATGGGAAGTTCAATTTCTTATGGACAGAATATTCCAGCAGGACACCAGATCTGCTCCAACAAATACAACTCAGAAAACTGGAAAGAGAGAGTTGTATGAAATCATCAAAATCCTAATTGTTTTGCATGGAATAATTATTCAAAGATGAATGAAAATTAAAGTAAATGTCAGCGATTTGGCAACAACACTTGGGCAATCAAACTGAATGATACACAATATTCTGCAACAGACATCAAAATGATAACTGTAAATCCAAATACAACTTAGACCAAAGAAGCATTAGCTAAAAGCAGTTATAACCTGATTCTTTGCAAAACTACAGATTTCTCTGAACTTTCAAAAGATGGGCGTCACCCAAATCTGACTTGAGCAGTGAACATTTATTGTTGTAGCTTTAGCTTTCACTATCAGTCATGATGCTGTGAGTTATGGATCTCCTATCTTTGTGAAGCCTTTGCTGACTGGTAATATCTTCAGTCTTCAGGATATGAGGTCATTAGGGCATCACAGGAACGCCGGGAATCACCAGCTGCTTAACAGAACATGAGAGGAGGAGCGTGTTATCAGTAATCAGTTTAGCAGACAAGACAGCTCTCTTTATAGCAATGTCAGTATTTTAAGTGCTGAAGTGTTATAGACGGTTTCTCTTTGATTGTTTGTGCTATATCACTTAAGGCCTCTAGTGGCCAGCATCTGCAGTAGAGCCTATGTAGACACAAGGCTGTTAAGAGACTTTCTGTTTCTCCATTTTTGATACCATGATGAAGGCCTGCTTGGGCCTCTTTGCACTAGTGCAATTTGGACTAAAAATAAAGGTGTAGCCCTGTCAATGAAGCCTTTTTAATATGGTAATTTCACATGTGCCTGTTTAAGGATTTATGTTTTGACCACAAAGACAGACGTCCAATGTTTTATTTTATTTTATTTTTTTTAATGGCTGAACTGTTTAACTAACTGTAGCTTTAAAGCTGCATTCCGTAACTTTTTTTTGTTAAAAATGATCCAAAATGAATTATTGAGCAAGTGCATAACCAATCAATGTTCAAAACTCCTTAGAATGATTCACAATGGTAAAAGCTTGTAATTATGTTCTAATTTGGGCGGTTCGGTCGTTCATCTTTGAGTCATTACATCACATCTGTATACATAAATAAGGAGTAAACAAAAGGGGGTAGAATTCGAAAATGAAAACGTCTACACCTACCCCAGTCCTAAACCTACCACTACAGTAATGCAAATACAGCAATTATGTTTTGTTCAACGTGACAAAAATGATGCAATATTGATATGCGCATACGTAGTAATCCCTGGTAGGACTATCTGACGGGTAGGATAAAATGTCAGGACAGCAGATCATTTGTAGCCTCTCCTTACAGTAGCTGGAATAATTAAACTTGTCATTTTAGAACAAGTTCTAAGGAACATTAACTTGCTTTTTGAGGTTATAAGAACAATTTATTTCGATGATATTAAAATGGTATGACAATTAAAGAATAGACTGTACAGAAATTGAAATCAAATAACGCTATTACACACTAAATACACGTACGGTAGTCACGCAATGTTGATGTTGTTAACATGAACAATTTGAGAACAAAGTATAACAATAATAATAATTTGCACGGTTTGACGTGATTTGAGCTAACTTTGCAATCGTTAGATTTAAACACTATTGGTAGCACGATTTATTCTAAAACTTTTTTTTTCAGTTGGTCAGAACAAAACTGGCAGACATGTTACTTGCTTTTTCAGATTATGTTGTCCGGTGAAACTTCTTATTTTGGACATACTTCCAAGATGTGCTATCTGTAATTCCGAAGTACAGTGAATATCCGCAATGTCTAACAACCCCCACATACAGTACACCTCAAAACATTAACGTTAGATTAATCTGCGCTGATGAGCCATGCCGATGCACAACCCACGTCAAAAAGATAATTCCGCAAATAACTGCAACTGCAGGTTTCAAACAGAGATGCCGACAAAGAGACAAAACTAGAGATCTTCACTTAGGCCTATAATTCGCCTGTTTTATATGATATTTAAATTAATATATACAATGTTCAGATATCTGTTCTGAAAATGTATGCAAATTAGCACATATTTAATTGGATAATAAATTCATAAAATTTTTGAAGTTATTATGTAAAACAATTAATTAATAAACTGGGGAAGTAGGGTGATATCTATAAGCTGTTTACCTGTAGTGTCTTGTCTTAATTTGAAAGTAGTGTACTTGTAATATGAAGCTTTATCAGTATATATGAAGACTTTTCTAGTTAAATATGCTATAAAACTGCGCTCATTCAGGGGCCTGCAATTACTGCATGGAAATTATTGCATTGAAATTTGAATTTGTCTGTGAAATGATACAGTATTTCACTGCATTCCCTATGATTTTATGGCTCTAGCTCATTATGATGTAGATTAGTAGAAAATCCCAAACAAAAACAGGCAAGGAGCAAAGGACCATTTTGCAGGTCAGAGTTACATGAACGAACATTAGCTGCAACTCCTGCCATGTCTTCATCCATTTAATCTCTCTGATATACTCTACAGAACTGTTTGGATTATTAGTGCCACATGTTTGGCTCATGTTTGGAGGTGGGATTTTAGAAGGACTAAATGAAGAAATTATCAGAAAAACTGGTTATTTTATACATTCTGCTTTCAGACACTGAGAATCATAGCGTAAATGATTGCCGTCTAGACGAATCTTATTGCATCTACTGGTGTTTCCTATTTTATTACAAGTTTCTGCCATTTGCTCACTGGTGTTTCTTTGGGATACAAGCCAATTGGCTTGTGGATACACCTGCGATTTACTTAGATGGCACCATTAAGTTGTCACTGGAGGTCTTATGGCAGCCCATAAAATGGAAAGCGCCAGAGATGGAAGCAACACGTGCAGTTCCCCTCTGCAGTGGCCTTCCAGAAGGAGTTAAGCAGCCAGTTTGCCTCTGTGTACCATAGAGTGACGTAATGCATTTGCAAAATCTCTGCCTGTTTGAGCTCTGGCATTTAAAACCGGTGAGCAGGCGAGCGTGAGCATGTCATGTGACCTCTGCAGCCAAATGGCACGAGAGTGTGTGAGGATTTTTCACCCACCAGGCAGTTGAGGCCAAAAGGCATGAAAGTTTCCTGCTTGTTTGAAAAGATGGGGGTGAGAGGCAACAGTTTGTTTGTAGGCTGAAACAACATGATCACCCACAAAGCTCTTGAAACTGACTCCCACAAAGGTTAGATGGACGGTGAATAGTGTAAATTCAACCTTTAAAATCATCCTTTGGTAAATATCATTGCATGTTGTCAGTTCAAATAAGTAGTTGTGACATACTGTAAATCTGAGGCCAAGAGTGAAAGAGTTGTGATGCAAGCATGTGGCAGGAATTGTTTTATTCTAGCTGGCAGCAACGTTAGAAGTATTAACATGTCATATATTATTAAATCCTGTTTAACTGTTTCATGGTCTTTAATTTTCATTATGGAGTCTCTGTATTACTGAGGTGGTTTTCTTCAGTTTTCCTTATAATGTTGAGATTTAGCATTAAAGGTGTGGTTCTTGTTTTTATTCATTTTCCTGACTTTATGAGGTTCCCACAGCACGCTGGCTCTGTTACAAACTTAGTGAGCTGCCTTACTGCATAGAGCCTACCGCTACCTTCTAAAACTGGGACCATGCTTTGTTTTTCAGTCTCTCGATATGTCTCACAGACAGGTGAACTTTCTAACCTTTCTGGGTCTATTCCATTGACCATGGACTCATACGATGCATTCAGCCCAAGCAAACTAGAATGGTTTTGTGATACTCCACCTGACCTGCAGAGGACAGCATAGAATTCCATCTTTATATTTTTTCTCACTCTGGAACCATATGACTTCCTAAGGTCACCTGATCCTCTTGTTGTTATCGCCATTTTCCTGCAATGGCTCAAGTGTGTGTTTGCCACTTAGTTTACCCACATTAGCGCAGTCAATTCTAGCCATAGTCAGATGATGTAAAAGAGATATAATTTGAAAATGCTTTCAATAATTTGATGTTAGCATGTTACTAAGCTAATCACAACCCCGACTCACTGGAATAGCCTGTGGTGAAATTTCTGCTTATCACACGTTTTGCAACACTTTTAAAGTGAAATATCCAGCTAGTGTCGCTAAAAGTGGTGAGAGTTTTAACCCAAACAGATGTACGTGAATCTAGGAATGTTTTATTACATTTATCACAGCACTTTGAAAAAACCTTACCCTAAATCTAACCCATAGTGTTAACAAAAGCAAAGTCAGATAAAAATGCATCTGTTAAAGCAACCATGACATTTCAGCCTGCTTTGAGCTGTTTCGAGTGTCGTATGTTGTGACTTGTGTAATGCAGTACCAGGTGAGCTACTGAGCAAGTTTACTATGTTAGAAAAGCCATACAAATGGAGTTGGGTATGTTTTGTACATGTAAGTTTTTTGGGAGTTTAAAAAAAAATGTAGGTAAAGGCAAATGTTTTTTTCACTGAGATGTTGAATAATTAAAAATATAGAATGCTCAACCATAGGTCAAAAATTATCTATATATAACTATTTTATTGATGTTTTCGCTATTGAAGGAAATTAAAGCTTATTTATCAACACTCGTGCTTTGCTTTTTTACAGAGCCTATCACAATGCACTATGGGATGGTCTACTCCACAGAAGCAAACATGGAATACGGTGAGTCAGCATTGCACTGTTTACCTTTTGGAACAGCCTAAACATCAGGAGTGTACAAATGATGCTTTAAAATGTTTCTTATGTAGGAAACCACAGGAGTTGGAACAGAGCAAATATTTGAGACTGTTCGGTGTTGGCATCTAAATCCAAATTTTAAGATTTATACAGCTAGTGTGTAGGAGTGAAAACAGATCTTATTTCCCTCTCTCCAGGAAAAACCAAAATGATCTAATTTAGAACGATGTCCCAGGCATTTATTTTAATCATTTAATGACAGCAGGAGTCATAGCATGGACTCTGGTGCAGGTTTGGCACCCAGGCTATAAAAACAAAACACCATGCAACAGCTGGGAAAATTAGCTTTACAGAAGGAGGCATTTTTACACCTTAGAACAACAATTACAAGGAAACCCCTCATTTGATTGCACTGACGATGTACAAATGTTTACAGCTCTGACCGGTCAGTTCAGTCATCAATGTGGCTATTTACATGCAGCGACGTCGTTAACTAGTGTGTGGTCTTTCTTTTCACATTAAACATCACCCATTCTCAAATGCTAAAATGGGTCATTTATTTAAGGTAGGGGCTAAGGGTGACTGCTTGATCCTAAAATCACAGAGATGGATTTATTTCAAAGAGCCTGATGTGTACAGCAGAAATCTGTCCTTCCCCCAAAAGGACAAAATGGTCAGAAATTTGTTACGGATTGTTTCAATCTCAGTTCATGCATATGAAACGGGGAACAGTTACTGTGGTTCACATCAACGCAATGCGTTTTGTCAACCATGTGCTGAAGAGCTATTTGAACTTTAATGTTACAAATGTTCAGAAAGGGCATCATGGAACTTATACCCATAGTGAAAGTGATCTCCACACACTTCAGTGTAATTGTGATGTCAGAAAGGTGCTTGACTGTGATCCTTGTTTAGATCCCTTAAGTTCACAGTGGGCACTCAAGTAGATTTTTCTCAAACGTACGGCAGTTCAGAGAAAGTGTCATCCTGACCTGAAACCATAACTGTGTAATTTTACCACTAATAAAAACGGCCCAACATATGCATTCTGCAGTCATCAGAACATGTTTTATTCTGTACTGTACAGGAAAGGAAGGGTCTGAACAACATGTGCTCACTAGGATCTGCAGATATGTTATTGCTACCCATATTTCTGCTCTGTTTACTTTTGGAGAGTGCAGCCTTACTCCCATGTCAGGCCCTGGGAGGTGAAATATAGATGTCAAGTATCTTGGGGAGCCTCATGGTCCACTGTACATGAGTGTATATTGAGAACATTTCCTGTTAAAAATTATGAGAACAAAAAGTAGTTACATTTAGAACACTAAGAACTGGTATCTTTTACTCAAGCGCTCCACATTGCAAGTGCAGTATTGTACCAGGTGAGCTACAGAGCAAGTTTACTATGTCAGAAAAGTCATAGAACTGGAGCTGGTTATGTGATGCAAATGTCAAAATTTAATTTTTGCAAATCTTGTAAAATGTTTTGAGGTCATAAAATAGTATTGTGCGAGAATCGCATGAAAAAAAAATCTGCCCCTGTAAGCTTAATTTGTGTGGAAAGGAACAAAAATTGTTGCCGTTAATGCTACTGATCTGCAGTGAACTGTATGTATAGGTATTTGGAGTTTTGCAATAATGTAGGTCATGGCATGTATTTCCAATAAGTCTAGGTTAAAAATGGAGCTGGAATGTGTATACTGAAACAACCAATAAATTGGGCAGGAGCATACACAATATGGAATGGATTTACAAACAAATTGCAATTATTATTTTTGTTTGTTTCAACCAAAAGCATTCAAGTGGTTTGGCATTTATAAATCTACATGTACATAGTAAAATAACCATTTGACTTTTGGTAAGGCTGACTTTGAGTAATTAGCATTAAATGTAGCAATAGTCTGTTTTATATTATATGGGTGATATGTGAAATGAGGTGTAACTTTGGCAGTGAGTCAAAGTCTATGATAACAAAGCTCTAAATCTCCCTCAGCACGTGGCAACATACACAAAACATGAAATAGAGTAGCTTGTATGCACTGTAAATCATGAATCATATTACTGTGCTCTGCGCATTAAAATTTCAGGCACCGTAAAGAACCTGAGAGCATGAATCATGAAGGATGGGGATAAATGGAGCTATTACAGTCCCAATGGGTGCAGAATGTATGTCTCTCACATCACATCATAGTGCTGTCATAGTTGAATCCTAATGAAGAGACTGAAACATGGTCACTACTAACCTGTGGTGTAAAACTCTGACCTTTTGAAGACCTAAAGGGCTAATTTGAATCATGGCAGGATTTGATGGTGTAGCTTTCACACCGAGGAAGAGATTTTCTGCATAATGGAGTGTCCAAGGAAAGCATAAAACACAGGAATATCCAACTCAAACAGAGGAGGATACTGGGATCATTAGTTTAGCAATAGCCAATGGTTAATCACACATTTCTAAGGGGATATTTTTTCTTGAATTACCACATGCACCGGAGAGGACACATGAGCCTCTCTCTTAAATTCCAACACCAGTGAGATTGAAATACCACTGCATAATCTGATAATATTTTCCTTACTTAAACCTGATTATAACTTTGCTTGTCCTTATAAGTCACAATCTAATAAAGCTTACTTTGCACTCAATGTGACTGCTGTTTCCAGATGGTCAAGTCATCTGGGGTGGAAAAGCAAGATATTTTTAGGTTAGGTTTTCTTATGTGGTTATTAATGGCTGTTTGTGTTTACCTTAACACAGAGATCTTTCCTCAGGTTAGATGCGGCTGGAGAACACCTTCTCTCAGGGAGGAAGTAATTGTCTTACTTTAATAACAAATCTTGCCCCTCAAGGCCTACAAACCAAGCCTCTGGAGACTCTGTGAGGAAGATGACATCTGGGACTGGGGTTTCACACAATCACATGGCTCACCATGAGGTAACCAGGTCAAATATACAGTCTAGCCCCTCTCATGGAGGTCTTGGGCATGCTTAGCCTTTGCAGCAATAGCACACTGAACACCTCACTGATGGATGGATGGAAATGCAAACATCCTAAATGCTTTGAAGCTCTAACAAGGTCAGGATATTCCAACACAGTCTCATGGCAATTTGTAACTATTTTAAGTTTTAGTGAATTGGTGGCAATTCATTTATGTTTTTGTGTGATCTGTGTATACCCACTGATGGTTAGGTTTTGCCTTACCTTTTTTTCCTGAAAGTGTTCTTTTATCAATCGAATTGGACAAATTCATATGAAATCACCACATAGTTATATTTTCTCATGAGACTGGGTTGGATATTCTTATCTGCACATGAACAACAAGGCAATATACCATATTCATTTCTAAAAAGATTTTCAAGTTAAGTGTTGGCTTTAAATTAAGTCAAATTTTCAACAAACTCCACTGTCTTAAGCTTTGCATATGGTTGAAATCACAAGCTTAATTATACTGTCTCTTAAGAGAGTCTCTTAAGATAATTAATTTGGCTGCATTTTGAGATAACACTGCATGTATTTTTTGGAGAAGGGAATCCCAGAATGCACTGCAACAAGTTAAAAATAAATCCAAGCTGGCAAATGAGACAAGAGGAATGTTGATGGATATTTTATTCCAATCCTGAAATAATAAAAAAATATTGGATTTTAATAAAACATGCATTATTTTACCTATATATTTGTGAATTCTTTATTTGTATGAAAATTTGGTAGCTTGATGTGTAATGTGTTTATCATGGAATCATCCGTGTTTCCTTCCTAAAACTAGGACTCAAAAGCAGGGCAAGGGCTTAAATTAGTCCAAAATTTCATTGAATGTCAGAGGTCATGTTTTTATTGAGTTTATTTTCATCACGGGACTGATGAAGTACAAATGCCATTTAATTACCAATTCTGACAAAGATCACAAACCAACTACTGACCCCAACATGTTTATAATATCAAGAGTTAACTATGAGGCAACAAACTGTTGACCAACATAGTTGTTCCTATAACTGAAGGGCTTCCAGTCTTAACCCAAGTCTCCTACTCATCTTTTTTTAGAATTAAGTTTTTTTTTTTTAAACCGAAAATTTAAACACATGTTAAAGCACTGTAGAATTGTCCACTAAATATTGGTTCAAACTGCATATAACAGCAGCTCACACTCTAAAATGTGCCACAGGTGTGGCAGTAATATACTGTATGAATATTAATTTGATTAATAAACATGTTTTTTAGTGACTAACTTATCAGTGACTAACAGTTTTAAAAGAAAAATGAATGCTTTTAAGGGCAAATGATTGAATGTTTGGAACCCTGAGGGTTAAATGGGGCTGTAGAATTGTTGAATTGTTGGCAGGGAGCAGACATCCACTCCAGACTCTTCAATATAACTATTTCCTTCATGGTTTGGGGAAAAGTCAAAGGGTTATATAATTCTTTCACTACTTACCTGCATGTGAATAAGCTTGCATGGTTTGCAGGAAGTGTTAACCCATGAAAAGCAATCAATTCTCTGAGTCTGCTACCTAAACAGGAGTTTCCCAGAAGAATTTTGAGGAATTTCTTTAAACACTCATTCTTTACTATAATAAACATTTCGCCACATGTCAAAGAAACGTCTCTAGGTTACGTATGTAACCATGGTTCCCCGAGGGAACGAGACGCTGCGTCGAGAATCGCTTTGGGAACGCCCCTGCGTGACCGCGTTCTGAAGCATGTGTAAAATCAGTCCAATGGAGCAGCGAGACGTCACGAGCGGGGTGACGTGAGCACCTCGAAAACCATACTCGGGCCGGCCAGAACGGGGACGAAGCCTCGGCCACGTCTGTACCATGGCATCCAGCCCCAGTGCAGCTGGATGCGTGAGGGAGAACCAGAGCGGGCAGTGTGTCGTTTCCTGCGACGCA
>NW_015633151.1:1800474-1800676 GCF_001515625.1 Sinocyclocheilus rhinocerous
GTAAGCATCGCCGCGTGACCTTGATCATGCGAAGCGGATTCCCCCTCGGGGAAAAATCCTTTGGTCCTGAGCCACCACTGCACAGGTCTCATGTACAGCAGGCCAAAAGGTATCACGTTGGACGCCGCTGCCATCAAACCCAGCAGCCTCTGAAACTGTTTGACAGTGAGTGACTGGCCTTCTCTTACTCTCTTGACTGTCG
>NW_015633151.1:1801562-1801941 GCF_001515625.1 Sinocyclocheilus rhinocerous
CTGCTCCGATCGAGCTAGTATCAACCAATTGTCGATGTAATTGAGTATGTGGATGCCCTGGAGTCACAAATGAGCCAGAGCCGCATCCACACACTTCGTGAAAGTGCGGGGTGAGAGTGACAGGCCAAAGGGAAGAACTCGATATTGGTATGCTTCGCCCCCGAAAGCAAACATCAGGAACTTCCAGTGTTGAGGAAGGCTGGAAACATGGAAATAAGCGTCTTTGAGATCTATCGTAACAAACCATGCTCGGGGCCCACTAGTCTGGGAAAGACCCCGTTGAAACGAGGCGGACGAGAACTGAACTGGATTCTGTAGCCTTTCTCTACAACCTGCAGGACCCATTTTGATATATTTGGCAGAAGTTCCCACGCTGCCA
>NW_015633151.1:1802068-1810928 GCF_001515625.1 Sinocyclocheilus rhinocerous
GACAGTGTTGACTGCGTCGCCGAAAAGGCCAGAGGGCGAGAGCGGGGCGTCTAGGAGGAAGAATCTGTCCTTATCTTGCATTTCAGACAGATTCAACCACAGATGCCGTTCCACGGCCACCATAGCTGCCATTGAACGGCCGATAGCTCTGGCCATTTCTTTGGTGGCCCGGAGGGACAAATCTGTGTCTCGACGCAGTTCAGCTACTACGTCGGATTCCTCCTCCTCCTTGTCATCCAGGTCCCTGAGCAGGTCAGCCTGGTATGCTTGTAACACCGCCATGGTGTGCAAATATGCGCCAGCCTGACCTGCCGCCGTATAAGCTTTCCCAACCAGACTCGATGTTAGCCTAACGGGCCTGGTGGGAAGCTTCGGGGCCTTCAGGGATGATGCTGAGGATGGGGAGAGATAGTTCGCAAGTGTCTGCTCCACAACTGGCATTGCCCCATATCCCTTATCATTCAGCCCCACAATGTTGTGAAGGCTGTGATCTGGATTTCAGAAAACGCTCGTCTAATTTACTTTTAGGACTATCGCGAGCCTGGTCGCTCTCATCAAACACAGCCAGGCGAGAGCGGAGCATATGCAGCGAGAGTAACTCGCAGTCATGACAATCAGCCCCCTCGAGAGCTGACCGTGCATGCTCTGCTCCTAAACAAACAACACACAGATCGTGTGTATTCCCCGCTGCCAGATAGCATGGGCAGGGAGGAACAAAACGTCTGTAATGCCGTTCGCTCGCCATAGACTTTTGCTTAGACTTTGACATTTATGATTCTCGACGCAGCTTGAGTTCCTGAAGGGGAACTGCAGTGACACAGTCCATGTCACACATTTACGTCTACCACACAATAAAAAGCAATGCATTTCTTGACCTCATATCAGTGCTAATGATTATGTAATCCAGTTACCAGGGAAGGTTAGTTTTAGAAATTCTCAGTGAATTGTGAACAGTCATTTTTTATGGGATGAGAATTGAAGCTTAATTCATGTGAACACACATATTTCACAATATAGGCGTTTTTTTTTTTTTGCTCTTCCTTTTAACATGCTTTGTAAAACAGCCAAAAGAAACAACGGTTTACCTGAATCGTACTGTGTGTGTCACAGATATTTCATTAAACAGATGGGAAATTAGATTTGAGGTGAGTCAAAATGCTGCGTAATTTACGCAAGGACATGTTCCGGGAACATCCATGACAAAATTGCTATGAATAAATCAGATTTTACGGATAAGTTTCAGGGGTATCAGATAGGGATGTTGATCCAGTACTTGGGAAAAATAACATAATGTGCCTTAAAACATCAGTATGTGGAGTAAGCCAACTATTATTAATGTTTTCTCATCAAACCGACCATTCGATCAAGTGAATCACTTTACTATGCTCTGTAACTTTTAATATAATGTATGAAATAAATGTTTTTCTCCAATACACATTGACCACAATTCAGGACAAATTCCCTTATTCATATTTTAAAAGTACACTTTATAGTAATGGCAAATTATATTTTTAAAGTACACTTTAAATTAATGTTTTGTTGTGCTTTAAAGGAATACCCCTTTAAAGTGTTGCCCAACATACTAAAGCACATGTAAAGTACTGTACTTGATAATAATTTTAACTGTAGTGTGTTATTTGATATTACATGTAACGTTTTTTTTTTTATTTACATTTTCATTGAATTGCAAATAACATGCAAGTTAAGTCCCTGAAAACATTATATTCAGTTTGGATATTCTTCTAAACTATATAATTACCTTAAGTTTAAAATGATGCTAAAGTAAACTTCTTTTTTACATATGCTTGTGAGTATGTGTTCCTACAAAATGTATTTAATTGTTGATTGGATCATTGGTTAGGGCTTTGGTTACCAGTTTGAAGAAGGCTTTATTTGTTAGACACAAAAAGTATTTTAATTCCATACATTTTCAAATGAAAACTAGTTCCAGGCCAAAGTACTTCTGCTTTTCATTGTTTCTGAATCTCCTCTCAAAAATGGGCAATGACTGAACAAAAAGAAAAAGAAAAAGAAAAGAAAGAAAAAAATCCACGCAAGCAGCTTAGCTGTCCAGTATCTGGCCTTTGAGTGTTCTAGAAAACATAATCTGAATGAACATTGCCAGTGGGAATAAAATAAGAGTTCAGTTCACAAATCAAGCACGTTTCAACAGACGACACATTGTGTACTTTGACAATCTCTGTGAAAATCCTTAGAGAAATACAGCTGTTGGTGATCTCATGGGACCATAAAATAGTAGTGACGGTGGTATAATGGAACACATTGACAGTGCAACTCACGTTTGTGGGCAAAATCGAGCGCTGCCGTCCAAGCTAAAACAGCTCCCACCCTGAACGTCATCTTCTGTGGGGATACAATCTCTGTTTGCTCTGGCTAAATACTGGAGAACTGAGCCATGAAGAACGATCCATAACAGATCTAGAATAGCACAACCTAGACCAGGATCTCTTGGTTTTGAAAGCTCAGGGGCCACAAAGAAATACACCAAACATAAGGGTTCAACATCGCACACATCAGAAAGATCTTCAAACACAAGATATATATGCAGTACTAGTGTTAAATCTGCTCCAGTGGCATCATTAGTATCTATGAGTACCTACTTTTAGGGTTTTGTTGAGGCACATTAATCACTAGTAATTGAGCATTTGGGATTTTTTACCTCATCCATTAGAAATGTTTGTTGAGCACAAAATCAGCACTTTAGAATGATTTCTGAACAATAATAACATGAAACTGACTAGAGTAATGACTGCTAAATATATAATGACACAAAATATGTTAAAATAGAAAACTGTTATTTTAGATTGTAATAATTTTTCACGATATCACTGTTTATTGTATTTTAATCAAATTAATGTATCTTTAATAAAAGAGAATAAAAAACATTTGAACTCTTTCCCCGCCAATGACAGAATTTTTCGTCATTTATGAGACAATGCTTTTTAGTCGTAGAGACGTAGTCTTTTACAAAATCGTGATTTTCTCAGCTTTTTGTTCAAAATGTTGTTGTTGTTTTTTTTCCATTAAACTTACCCACATTCAAGTTTTGATAAAAAAAGATAAAATGATGCTAGAATAAAATATGTTTTTTTATATTGTTTAAAAGCAGAGGCTCTGTTCTTTGCTTTGACATACTGCATGTTCAGATATTCATATCACAAAATAATCTGGGTGCCATTAAACTTTTCTGAAAATAATCAAAAATGCTGGCAGGGAAAGAGTTAAAATCTTAAAACATTTGAAAACTAAATCTTAAAATCAACTCCAAACTTATTAAAAGCTAGTGTAAATCTTCTGAATTCTAAACCACAATCTGTTCTGACACTATGCCTGCTGATTTAACTGTGCTGTTTAGTTATACTAAACCAGATGTACCAAACAAATCAAAGATGCAGCACAGTTTAACCGCATCGCCTTACGTCGAATCTGTTGCTTCAAGAGACAGTGATTATTTGCTGCAGTGAAGGGGAGATTGTTCTAGGGAGTTCCCAGGACTCTAATTAGAATGTGGCGTGAGGTCATGCTTGGGTTCAGTGGCGTCAGCAGACAGGTATCACCGGCAGCTGAAAGGGAAACCTCTGGAGATCAGCCCCTCGTGAACCCAGCGACCACCAGGGCTAAATGACATCAGCAGCAGCATGTGTCAGACAGAGCACCTCTGAACAGAACTGAGACAGAACAGTCTGTTTGATGTCTGACTTTAACAAGAGGAGGAGGGCTCAGATGACGCATTACAATGGCTAATGGCAGGAATGACTTCAGCAAAGTCAACGTTAGGTGTGTGTAAGGAGCATATAGTTAACATTTCTGAGAGATTTTAGTTTGAGTCAGTTGGCGGAAAGTTTTTAAAGGGGTCATATGATGCGATTTCAATTTTTCCTTTCTCTTTGGAGTGTTACAAGCTCTTGGTGCATAAAGAAGATCTGTAAAGTTGCAAAGACTAAAGTCTCAAATCCAAAGAGATATTCTTTATAAAAGTTAAGAGTCAACCACTCCTACCTAAAACGGCTCGTTCTAACACGCCCCCACATGTCTACGTCACTATGTGGGAAGATTTGCATAACGCTGCCCAAATGTTCACGCAAAGAAGAAGGCTTAACTTTAATTATTGCTGTTGCCGCCGCTGTCATGTTGTGGAGTCTGTGTGTGTTTCGTTGTGAAAGCGAAACTACTTTGTTTGGCCTTCCAAAAGAGGACACAACTAGAAATCAGTGGTTAAGTTGTATTTACAACACCGTTCCAGAACAGTTCAACCCAAATATTCAGATGTGTGCAGCGCATTTTATGGAGGATGAGGACTGTTTCCTGAACCAGTAGCCTACAATGCGTCTGTGGCACAAAGGCAGTTCCAACTTTGAAGGACAGTCTGGCACTTCTGACTCACAGCCTGTAAGTACGTTTTCCATTCGGCCAAACACAACTCACTGGATAGCTGGCCAATCAAAGCACACCTCGCTTTTTTAGAATATATATATATGTAATCTCACATATATAGGCGTATATCCTCCTTACACCAGTGTACAAGCTTTTAACATTAAAATTATATAGATAGATAGATAGATAGATAGATCGTTCATTTGCAGAACGCAAGCTTCTGGAGGGTGCATAAGTTTGAACTAGCGAGTAGTACATGCGGAAAGGCCCGCCAAGAGAGCATTACAATAGTCCAGTCTGGAGAGAAGAAAAGCTTGGACAAGGAGTTGTGCAGCTTGCTCTGACAGGAAGGGTCTAATCTTCCTAATATTGTATAAGGCAAATCTGCAGGACCGGGCAGTTGTAGCAATATGGTCTGTGAAGCTTAACTGATCATCGATCACAACTCCAAGGTTCCTGGCTGTCCTGGAAGGAGTTATGGTTGACGAACCCAGCTGTATAGAGAAGTTGTGATGAAGTGCTGGGTTGGCTGAGACCACGAGCAGTTCTGTCTTAGCAAGGTTGAGCTGAAGGTGATGGTCCTTCATCCAGCTAGAAATGTCTCTCAGACAGGCTGAAATGCAAACAGCTACCGTCGGATCATCTGGTATATATACTTTATTAACTAAAGTAATTTTTACATAATAGTTAACTATTATTATTATTATTATTTGTCGTTGTTATTATTATTATTATTATTTGTTGTTGTTGTTGTTGTTGTTGTTATCATTAAATTTGTAACAGACATAAACAGAACATTTCCATGCAATCACATTTTACAGTTTAATTTGTAGTAAATAATGGTTTTATGTATGACTGATGTATTTTTTAACTAAAATGATTATCAATTAAATCACATTTGTTCAGACCTTGAATTGTAGGAAATATGCTTAATAAATTATTATTATTATTATTATTATTATTATTATTATTATTATTATTAAATTGTTGTTAAACAGCCTACGGCACTTAAATGGTCTCCAGCATCCCAGTGACTCAAGCAGTTTGGAGATTGTATTGATGGATATTGTGAAAGAGTTTTCAAAAGAAAGAGCATCAGAGCATTTCCATACAATGCATAGTGTATTCTTATTCTAAGGACAGACCGCATGGGACATGAGCATTTTTAGCAGAACCATTAAGACTTTTCATCACAAAGCTTAAAATTTTACCAACGCAACCCTATCTACAGATTAGAACTCTACTGCAGGATATGTTTGGCGGTATGGATCATAATAGCCTAGGAACAATGACTCCATTCTTGGTGCTGCAGCATGATAAGTGATTCAACCAGATGTTCCCAGTCTGTATAAGGACCACTCTGGCTTCAGAAATATGTTCTTCATTTCCACTGGCTTGGGAAATGTCAAACACAGACCCCCATCAGACTACGAGCATCTCTCAGCATTTACCCCCATTGATGACCATCAACGTCAACTCTGCGCATCCTTTTGTCCACACGCGCAAAAAATTACCCCACACAAGGCATTATTCTTGGAGTGACATCTAAGAGTTTCTATGGACGTGTACTTTTTTCTCTAAATATATACAAAGTAGAAGTATTTTGCAATCTTTCTTGGAAAGGCATTATTACTTCTGAATGTTCTTCTTCCCTCAAACCGTTCAATATGTTTTTACAGTTTTAGGATTTCTCTCTTCCCTCAAAAACCTCAATTTAGGCCAAACAAGCGATGTGAAAGTCTTTCAGTACACAAGGGTGTTGAACGTAATCTGGAAGAGTTTGTTAGAAACACTAAACAGAAAAGGCTTTCTTTCACACAATCGGCTCTAAAGACTAGGCCATATATCAGCAGGTAAACACTTCCAGCTGCACTGCAGTGGCACAGCTCTGGATGTGATGGCTGTATTCAGACCCCCAGAAACAACAACCTTCTATTAAAAGGGTACTATTATTTTCTTCCGTAATCACACAAAGACAACTGGACAAGCTTTAATACCCAAATGATGACAAATTAATGATGTAAACCAATTTTTCTAAGTTCATAATTAACAAATGTTTGTGAACTTAGACCTCTGACCAGATAAGAACTTCATTTAAGATTTCATTTACACAGGATCTGTAAAACTCAGCACTTCTGGTCTGTTTCAACCTTACCATAACCGTTTTACTGTTTACCTCTTGATGCAAATTACCTTTTACGTTAATAAAAATAAATTAACAAATAATTAGACCCTACAGAGGACAAGCGGTTTGGAAAATGTATAATAGAATAAAATAGAATAGAATAGAATAGAATAGAGTAGAGTAGAGTGGAGTAGAATAGAATAGAATAGAATAGATTAAATTTCACAGTTTCCTGTTTATAAAGTGAATTATATATAAAAAAAAAATCAGTTTGATGTTTGAAAATCTGTTTGAAAAATAAATTTAAAATAATTAAATAAAGACCCTACAGAGGACGAGCAGTTTGGAAAATGTATAATAAATATAATATAATATAATATAATATAATATAATATAATATAATATAATATAATATAATATAATATAATATAATATAATATAATATAATATAATATAATATAATATAATATATATTTCATTATTTAAATGCAATACATGCAACAAAATATCCTTTAAAAGTTTATTTTTTTATAAATTGACTAATAAAGTAATAGATAAATTGCAAACAAGTTCTTTCTTCTTTATTCTCACTATTATCCAGAAGCAGCAAGTGATCCAAAACCAGGTGCGACTAAAAAGTAGCCAACATCACAAATGCTCAGCTGTTGTAACATTACCATTACACAAGTAAAATTTGTACTTTCCAATGTAAACTGTGAAATCATTTTCTTCCAACAAGAAATAAATACTAGCTAGAAAATGGTTTATTTTTCTGTAGCAAATTGGTTTATTTTGTTTCTAGATGTTGGAAATTGGAGCGTCCCTTTGCACGTCTTTGAATATAACCAGAGCTGGATGGCTCTGTGAGAACGTGAGAACGTGTTTTTAACGCGAGTTAAAAAGCAGACTTGTATGTTCTTGGTAATATTGCGACATCATAGAATCAAACCGCAGATCCTGGGCTTTTGTGGTATAACAATTGATTCGGTCTCGTAACTCAATTAGGAAGTCACTTGAAATGAGAGAGTGATTCAAAACAAGCCTTCATGTTTTTGCTTGTAGGTTGTGGTTTTGTAAGAAAGTGAGTTTCATACAATGAGTAACAACCCTTAATGCTTAATCAGACGTGCTGTTGTTCGTCCCCTCTGAAGAGGACGGAAGTGGGTGGTGAATTTACGTCATTGTTCTGACACTGCATTTGGGGTTCACAAGGCTGGGGGAGTCGGAAGAGCCAAAGCTCATAAAAAGGCTTCACTTACATAGTGGTCACTCTCTTTACCAGCTCAACATGACTGTTATCACACTACATGAGCTCATAGGGGTGATAGGCCAGTGCGACAGACAGAGGAGACCCCAAGAGGTCCGCAGATCATTGGTGAGGTGATAACAACAGGCCTGGGTGTTGCTTAAAGTGTAAATCCTCATAGTCCTTCTAATGCTCTGTTTAAGGTGGAGCTGTTTTGTCACATCAAGGATGTGTCATGAGCAGAACTGGGAGGAAAACAGTGCTCTCAGAGCTGAAGTCAATGTCACGTCAATGCCAAAGACTCGACAATTAAGTGAGAGATGTGCTTGACTTACAGACTTTCACTTTGTGACCTAGGTGTGTTTTCCAACTCTCTGATCTCTGTGGAGTCCTTCTTTGGGTCTGGCCAAGAGGTCGACAATAATACACTCTACACTCTACACTCATCAGACTAGCAAATGGGGATGTTTATTTCGCATCTTCGGTAATTGGGCCACATCTCCTGCTATTTGAAAACATTTATACGGCCCTGAAGAGCGCCCTCCCTGACCCTGAGAGTAGCTAAGCTAAGCCAAGCTAATAAGAATAAAACAAACGCAAAAAAAAAACAAAGCAAAACAAAACATAACATAACTAAACAAAAAAAACAATACAAAATAAAACATAACTGAACAAAACTAAACAACACAAAACAAAGCAAAGCCAAACATAAAACAAAACACTAATCAGTAAACACAAAATAAATAAATAAAAAACAATTAAAAAAAATATGTGTAACACTGTAACGGTGTGTGATTACATTTTTTTTAATGTGCTTAAAAATTATGCAATCATTTACCCCCAACCTATACATAATTTCATAATACTCAATTTTCCTACCATTTGAGCAGTCCAAGCTTTAAGTATCACTATTTGTTAGTTGCTAAACCATTTATCAGACACACAACGTGTTGTTGCGGTCAAAGACAGCTGGATAAAGCAAAAAATAAAGATGATTTTGAGTCAGAATGTCAAAAACAAGATGAAAGACAATACAACAAAATCTCCACAACACAACAAAATTAGCACAACACAGCGGAACTAGCCACAACACA
>NW_015633151.1:1811042-1815570 GCF_001515625.1 Sinocyclocheilus rhinocerous
CGCAACACAACAGAAACAAGCCGCAACACAACAAAAACAAGCCGCAACACAACAAAAACACAACACAACAGAAACAAGTCATAACACAACAAAAGTACAACAGAAACAAGTCACAACACTATGAAATTAGCACAACATAACGGAAACAAGCTACAGATTTCATTGTATTGTGGAAATTTCATGCTGTTGTGCACTACTGGGCCACCATAGAAAATATCTAGAAGTTGCCTGTCCAATAATGTAATGCCTGAAATATGTTTTCTATAATATTTTATATTTATATATTATAATATTTTATATTTGTAAAATATGTGATTACTACATACTGTAATTCAATATATTTTATTAAAATCGAATTGAATAAAATACAAGCAATTACAGTTTTTTCAAAATGCTTACAGTTTTTGAAACTATGGCTCCATTTCTCAAAACTCTACACACAAAACCACATAACATACACACAACATGCAAAACATCACACACATCTTGCAAAAGCAAGCACTTCTTTGAAAACTGTTTTAACTTTTCTAAAAATTTTATTTTTGCATAGTAACTCTACACACAAACATAAAATAATTAGCCACATACACACCAAACTACACACAGATGTGAAAAATGAAAAACACTACTCTCGTGTGTCTTTTGCTTGTTCAGAGTGCAGTGAAGCACAGGAGTTTGTCATAGCACTTGCACATACTGTACATGCATATGCACATACACTGTATATACAGTATGACTGATGAATTTTACACAGTTATGCAACTGAACCGAATCAATACTGAACTAACTTGAGCTGTAGAATGACACTATTGACTTGTTAGAGCTGCTTTACAGCAGAATGTGAATTTAATACTATTGTGAAGCTGCTATAAAACAATCTATATTGTGTAAAGCACTTTAGAAATAAAGTTGATTTTCTGACTTGGCAAACATGTTCAGTATGCATCAACATGTATGCATGTTCAGTATATATATATATAGAGATAGATAGATAGATAGATAGATAATAGAATATATCAGTAAAGTGGGAAGTCGTGGCCTAATGGTTAGAGAGTTGGACTCGTAACCCAAGGTTGTGGGTTCGAGTCTCGTACCGGCAGGGATGTGTGTGTTCACGGTGTGTGTGTGTTCACTGCTGTGTGTGTGCACTTAGGATGGGTTAAATGCAGAGCACTAATTCCAAGTATGGGTCACCATACTTGGCCACATGTCACGTCACACTTATATATATGTGTGTGTGTTCTGTATATTCACACACTGAATATGCATATAAGCCAAGTCAGAAAGTCAGCTTTATTTCTAAACTGTTTTGTACAATATAGATACAATTTAAACAGAAATGCAAGAGGGTAAAAATAATTTCTTTCTAAAAAGAACTGAGTTTTCATTACTAAGTGAACAAATTATGTATTAATGTTTTCACACATGATCACTATGTGTAGGTCATCAGTAAATGAGTGTGGCATTAAAATGGCAGTGTTTCCCAAATTAAACAAAAAAGCTGTTAGTTTCGAATTATGTGTGTAATGTAGAGAACTATGTTTAGAGTTTTGCAAAAAAAATTGTTTTACAATATCAAACAGAGTTTAAAGCATGTAATGTGTTTATAATTTTGCAGACTTGGTCTAAAGATTAGGTATATGAGTGAATGGTTCCACTAAGTGGGCCTCAAGTATCACTTTTAGTGTCTAAGCAATTTTTAAAAACTGTAATATAAACTTTAAAAAAAATATGAAATATACTTTTTTTTCTCCATACAAGGGCATTCCTGCTCATATCCAATCCATCTTTCTTAGCCTATTAGTGCAACAACACAAGGGACTGGCTTTGTAATTGGATGATATGCTTCATCACAACCGTTTACAGGAGTCATCACGCTATTAGCATCAATGGTGTTTGCTATAATCTTTATGAAAATGTGCAGTGCTCTATGAGAAATCATCTAATTGTGCTGGCGAAGGCCAGAGCCGTAAGTATTTCGCCTACAGGCAGGATACTCATGCAGTAAAGCTGCTTTGAAGCCTAGAGAAGTGCTTCAATGTGGAAGTGAGACTATAAACAGAAGCACTCGCATTTCCTGTCAGCCCAAGCAGCTGTGGTTAACTTTGTGACCCCCTAAGCTTCATTAACTCCATGATGAACACAAAGAAACCAATCCACCTTCAGTCACCCCAGTGAAACTTCTAATATCTACAGCTCCCTGGTCCTATCCAGTCCATGTGGTTTTGGTGTGTAATTTGGTATTTTGCCCATCAAAGCAAAATATGTCATGTCACAGTCAATAAATAGTCTGTATTATTTAGCCTAATGACCTTCTCCATGTAATGACAATGTACGGCAACAACAGAAGAAAAAGTATGGGATGTAAAAGCCAAAAATAATAAACACGTAGATCACTTTTATTTCCAGTGATAGGAAAACTCTTGGTTCAGTGCGTAAACAGTAAAACAAAATATCAAGTAGGCTAATATTTCTTCATGCTTCAATGAGGAAAACTAATGAATATTCTGGGTTTAATAATTGAATGGGTTTAAAACGATAATGTTGATTGCCTCGAATATAAATTTTGACTTTTCGTTTCTTTAGTATACTTTAGTTCAGGTATTTTGCAATCAAAGACCGATATTATTCAAAGATCGTACAGTCCTCATCAATAGTGAAAACACATTTTAGGCTTAATATTAGGAAACGTACATTGTGCACAAGTAGTACTCCAAATAAAGTTTAATTATATAGTCAAGTATATAGTTTAAGTCTCAAGCGATTTGTCAGTAAATATGCTAATATGCTAATCTTAATCTATGACTACACCACAAATGCTGATGATTGGCTCAAGTTGTATTGCACCCAGAATATTTCTTTAAGGGTGACCCTACATCACATTCTGTCTCTGAAACATATTGAAAAGAGGAGAATATTCAAATTGCATTTTTATAATGAAATAAGTTTGTCTTAATTCTGTTCGGTACCATGCTAACTTCACTCACCATGGACACTGCAAAACAGACAGGGTGGAGTATAGTGGACCTGATTTTAACTCTGTTTCTCACACGCACACACACACACACACACAAACAACACACACGTGCACCCCCACATGCACAGTGACACACTGAGGAAACACATGTTGTAGAGGCACACTCTGAGCTCAATGCCCTCATTCTCAGCACAGCTCTCCCACGTCTGATCGTCTGATGATAATCACCTCTCAGTGAAAGGGCCAGTTATTGACCACAGATGATAGCCGAGCCACCGGATGCACTTTTGGAAAATGTGAGTAAGGTGCTTTACTTTAAAGTTCAAAAGGCACTTCCCCTCATTACTCACACAGTATTCACTGTCAATACAGAGCGCTTGCACAAGGGAGCAGAAGACACAATCTTCACTTACAAACTGGAGTTACTTCAATCCACATTATAATCTCTGATCATCATCTCAGCAAGGCTTGTGTGTCAATCAGAAGTGCACTGAGAAATGCTTTTTATGAAATCCTGAATAAGGATTTGAGGAAACGTTCAGGATTTTGCTTGTGATTTGAATTTTTTTTTTTTTTTACCTTACTTAGTTACATTTAATTGTACAGAAGCATAACAAAAAATACCAAATTACAATATTTTAATGTTATTGTTGTGACAAAACCTTGTTTGAAAGTTTAGAAAGAAAGGTTTAAGGTTTATAGATAGATAGATATATAGATAGATAGACAGACAGACAGACAGACAGACAGACAGACAGATAGATATAGATCTATCACAGAAGGACCATTTTTGATTCTACAAAGAACCATTCAGTCAAAGGTTCTTTAAAGAATCATATCTTTCTTAACTTTTATAATCTGAAGAGCCTTCTTTCACCACAAAGAACCTTTTGTGAAATAGAAAGGTTCTTCAGATGTTGCAGAATGGTTCTTTATGGAACCATTTACACAAAAAAGGTTCTTCTATGGCATCCTGAAGCACCTTTATTTTTAAGAGTGTAGATCATTCAAAAAAGGATTTGAAGAGGTTACATTTTGTAGAATAATTTGAATATAAACAAAATAAATGAGGATCATTTTTCCTTCACAAAACAAATTTTCTTCTGTGGAATGTTGTGAATAGCCCTTAATGACATCTATTCATCTATAATCAATATGAATGGAAATTTAAATAACTGTAATTTCTAACAACAAACTTTGAATGTTGGCTTAACAAAGCCTTGAATGGGCCTTAATGACATCTATTCATCTATATTGAAAATGAATGGGAATTGGATTGGTGGTTTGAAAAATGGCCTGAAATTCAAATAAATTTAAATAACTGTAACTTTTAACAACAAAAATTAAACTTAAATATTTTTGTTGGCTTGACAAAGCCTTATTTATAAAAAAAAAAGTTAAATAAAGGCATTAGATAGATAGATAGATAGATAGATAGATAGATAGATAGATAGACAGACAGACAGACAGACAGACAGACAGACAGACAGACAGACAGACAGACAGACAGACAGACAGACAGACAGACAGACAGACAGACAGACAGACAGA
>NW_015633151.1:1818043-1855590 GCF_001515625.1 Sinocyclocheilus rhinocerous
ATAGATAGATAGATAGACAGACAGACAGACAGACAGACAGACAGATTATAGAAAATATTTCAAGCACTTACATTTCTCATAGTAATATAAACCGAGGATCATTTTTCCTTGACAAAACAAATTATTTCCCTTGGAATGTTGTGAAAAGGCCGTAATGACATCTATTCAATTAAATAAAATGTTTTATTATTTTTTGCATTTATTCACAGTTACTTGTTCACAGTTATGTATTTCAGCAAAGAATTGCTTTCAGTAGTGAGGAATTGAGCAATCATCTCAAAGGGGGTGAGGATCAACCTCCAACAAACCTTAAAATCTACCCACTGTTAAATTGCATATTTGTTTAACACTTGTGGTTTTGGTAAAAGAGCAGGACTATCTTAAATACAAATTAAGGCCAGTCTAAAGTCCTGTCCTGTCCAGTCCTGAGGGGAGACATAATACATGAGCAGCAGATAAGCAGCAATCAGTCTTAATGACTGGGGCTTTGTTCATGCACACTTAACTTTCTTTCCTGTCCGCCACCCTAGATGTCGAAAAATTTGACTGAGAGAGAAAAAGGTTGTGTAGATGATTTCTGGGCTGATACTGAGTACATGTAGAAGCTGATATTGGAAAGAAGTCAACTATAGTAGATGTGGCACCTAACACGTCTCAGCATTTGAAACTACCAGTGGAAGCATCTAAACCCATCTCCTCATGTTCAAGATCTAAACACACAGAGAACAATAACAATATCAGTGTCTTTGATCTCAACAAAATGCAAAATGAGTTGCACATGGCCTCTCAAGAAGCCATTGTTCCAAGTGAAATCAAGAAAAACCATGAACGTCTGCTCAACTAAAACTAAAAAGTGAGTTATCTCAGATTTCTAGCCCCAAGAGGCACAAGCCCCCAGGTGATGTTTGGGGTGCCTGACAGGATAAGATCCATACGTATGGAACACAATGCCGTACTGTACTAGACACTAGAAGTCTACACTTTTTTAAATGAGTCAGCAAAACATGTGGTTGCTCTTCAGTCTTCATCAAAGTCAGTTAAGGGTCAAAGAAACCCCAACTGTGAAGCCATTGTGTTTGCCTTGCTTTATCCTACAGAGACACATAGCAGAGGCTGCCATCCTCTTCCCCAGTCCGGTTGCTTATTTGGACCATTACCGTGAATCCTTGTTCAAATAAACAGTGGCCCAAATTAACACATAAGAAACTGCCTTTTCACATGAATGGACCGTTACCAAAGCCTGTCCGCGTTCTGTCCCTGCTGGGCAGAAAATCTCTTTTGAACCTAGTAGGGAATTGGTGGAAAGAAGCAAAGCGGACATAAACAAATAATGAACAAATGCGTAGGTTACTTTGCTATATGTTACTTGTTGATTTATTTATTTATTAATTTTTTGAATTGCTTATGTTCTTGTGCTGAGTGAAAGATTGCTCAATACTGATCTATTTGTGAGTTTTCATGGAAAGAAAGAAAGAAAGAAAGAAAGAAAGAAAAAGAAAACAACATAATTAAAAAAAGAAAAGAACAGTATATGCATATCAAATACATTGTTACATTGATTTTGGCCCACACTGGAATCTGCATCAGTTTTGCAAATCAACTTTCACTGCTGTGAATGTGAACAGATTTAGAATTGTGTGGCGCACTCTTGTGGTAAATATGTGTGTTGCGCCTCCTGCCCTCACAATCACAAGCGCCACTGAGAATCAATGACCATCAAAAAATTCTCAGGCGTGTTTGATTAACTGTATTTTACTAAAAATTGGCAAAATAGCGACTGATTTTTAATGCATTTAGGTAGATAATACTCAGAATGTTCCAAAACACATTTTTTTGTTTGTATGCATTTGGTAAGAATTAATTCATTTATTTTTCATAGTTATTCCTAGTAATTATTATTTCATAATTAATAGTTTTAATAATTTAATGTTATATTTATTTAATTTTTTTAGAAATATCTCCACAGCTTGCCGTTTTTTAGCAGAAGACTGTTTGGCTAAATGCTTGATTAACTCATACCCACCCCCATTTCGGAAGTTTGAATGGGCAGCACTTTTTTTCTCTTAGATGTTCACTCCTCCTCGCACCCGAACCAACCCCCTTATTAAAACAAGTCCAAAACCCTGCCCGGTTAAAAGAGTCTTACAAATGTATGGCTTACAGGAAGCATAAAGTTAAAGCGTCTGGAAGAAATTAGACGCAGAAAAGGACAGTTCACTGCTTCAACCTGTATGCTTGGAAAAACTTGAATGAGTTGCATTTTTAGTCACCAACATTGACTACTGTTGGATAACTTTTATTCTTTTAACAGCTGACAACGTCAGAATGAACTGCCAAGATGCTCCAGCAGACCTCATCACAGCAGACTGATGCAAACTACACTATATAATGTATTGGAGGAGGCGAGAAACTTGAATGTTCATTCGTTTTATGGAAAACGTGGATACTGCACATCTTTGTTTTTAGATGCTCCATGCCGGTGTCTTCTGTATTTTACCCAAAAACTTGCATTGGAAGTTTTGTCCAGTGTCTGGAGCGTGCAGAGCCTCGTCGGACAGCATCCCTGTTAAACTAACGGGACATCTCCACACAGCTGCTCCAAGGTACTGTATGATCATGATTCATTTAATGGGTAACTAGTTCGAATGATACACGTTGTTCTGTTAGATGAGTAGTTTCTTTGCATGCATTTCATGTTGCTACAGAGTTATTTTAAACAATCATAAGGGTAGGGGGTACATTTGAATGAACGGAGTTCAGCCATAAGTGATTGCAATACCTTCACGTGCCAATTTTTTCAAAGTCCAACAGGTTGTAGCAGCCCGTTTAATTTCACCATATATCTGAATAACACGACTCAACAGTACAGCTGATAAAGAACAGCAGATATTTTATCTGGAATAGTATTCATGTAGCCTACTTCGTATTTGCTTCTCTTGAATCATTGTTGGTAAACCTGTGCACATCAGCTGCTCTTTCTGACAGGTTTCATATTTTTACATTATTACAAATGCTATTTCCTCAATAACAGTGAGGTTACTAAACAATGTCAGCTTGATATATTTAAAACATTTATTCAGTATTTGCGATTCTACCAGGGCTATAGGCTAATTAAATAACATGGACCCTCTGACCAATAACTGAGCAGAAAAGATATTGCGCGCAATCCAGCAGCAGCCGTAAAACTGAGGGTGACGCAATCTACTAATGATGCGTAATGACGCTTTTCAGTAGTCTCCCTCAGGAGATTTCATGGTAATATGTGAAACAAATGGATAATATAAACTAAACAGAACCTTTTCTACACTTGTCGTTTTTATGTAAGCACAATTTCGGGAAGCAATTTTTATTGCCTTTTATTGTCCTTATTTCTAAAATGGTTTAAAAAAGTGATAGAGCCTAGTGTAAACTGATATGTATAATTTTCGACGGCACAATCCAAAACTAATCCTAAACTTTCAAGCAGTCTACTATTGCCATGGTAACCTCTTCAAGCCAACAGAACTTTTGTTCATCAGCTTCTTTTGTATTTTGATCTGGCTAACTTGTAATCTAATTATGCGGTTGTTTGAAAAGGCTACTGAAACGTACATATACTTGTATGTTACAAGAATACACGCTTTTGTTTTGACTTTCTTTGGGGGGTTCAAGCCTTAATTAGAGGGGTCAGACCTCCCAATGCCAACAATGAGTTGCATGCTGCTTAAACATACATGAATTCCTCCTTAAAACGATAGTTTCTCAGATGTTTCCCCAAACATTTGCATTTTCATAATGTATCTTTACAGTCATCTAATCTTCAAAGTTATCATATGAGGCACTGATCATATAATGGGAAAAGCTGTGCAGTATCTTAGCACTACAGCTTCTAATTCTCATTTCAAAATTATAGCCACCATTGATAACATTTTACCTCCGAAATGCTACTTTGATATAATTGGATGCCAAAGTTTGCTGTTGTAAATGTGCAGGGTGTGTGACTGTGTCATTGAAAATTAGGCTGCCGTTGGTAAGATAAGACCCAGCTGTTCACCACAGTCTACTACAGGCAGCAGGAGTTGTGTCAAGTCCAGGGGACTTCTAGTGGCCAAAGTTCATACAATAACCTAATTGCAGTTAGCCCTCAAGGCACTTATAACAACTTGTGGAAATGCCACATTATTTCTTCTGACAGTCTTAGCCATTAGAAAAACATTGTTTTATTTTGGGACTAAAGGTGATACCTAGTGAGGTATGAGAGTCCTGGAAGGTTGAAAGGTAGAAACAGACCTGGAGGCAGAATTTAGCACTAAGCCAGGCGGCCTGAACAGCAGCGAACATGGCGGCCACAGTGTCTGACAAGGCCACACCACAGAGCCGTGGCAGAGTGATGGATGTGTCTCAGTGCTGGTGGTTGGATAGTTCCTCTGGGAGGCGGCCGTGGCAGTTCCCCAAGTTCCCCACCATCTCAGAACCACCCACTTCGGAGAAGCAGAAGCTTCCTCCAATGCCTGGGAATACACTGGAGTATCTCAGATGGGCAGGACGTGCCACAAGGCAGTGTCTCTAGTTTTGTGTCAGTGCCAAAATTCCCACCAACACAATTTCAGTGAAACAACTTGAGTTTATTCTACCATCTTTGCTAGGAAGTTTGCATCAGTCTTTGAAAGCTATCTTTCTTTTTTGAGTATTTTAAGTTATTTTATTTTATATTTTATTTGTTTTTATTATTTCATATTTGAATATCTAAATTAAAATAGGATAGATTACAAAGGATCAACAGATCACCTAAGTACTTTTTTGCTAATTTTGGAAGACAATTCTCACAGGATCCACTGTTGCTAAATAAAAATGATCCCCTACTTTTCTATCCAATTTCACCAAAAGGAGTGTTAAGCTCTGAGCCGTGGATTTCCTGCCTCGTTGATGGCCCTTCACAAGTTATTTTGTTTCAAATGAAGCTTTGTCTAAAGGAAACTCCTCCAGATCTGAGGATGAAGATGAACAAATCCTCTGTCTCTATTAAGCTACACAATCTACCTCCCCCTACGTTCAAGCATAGTGTAAAAATCCTCTCTAAATGAATAATATTTCTATACATATATAATATAAAAGAAGCAAACTCATTTTCTGATGGCATTCAGGGGACATTACAGGTCTGGGTCTCTTTTGGCTAGTGCGAATGTACTTTTCCTGGACTGTAATATTTCATCTACCTTCAAAGCTATAGTTTTCCCCATTGAGGATGATTCAACTATCAGTGATCCTTGACAATTTGTATCTCCTCCCTGCTCTGTTGGATCACAGCCAGATAACATACATGAGATAATATATATGACATATAGGCAACTAGTAATGCAAACAAAAACATGATATATTATTAACATTATATATACACATATAACTGTTGTTCTAGAATGATAACAACAAAGATAACAATAACTATATTAGCATTCACAACAAGGGATGATTCCATTGTTTATTATTAGTGCATGCTGAAGTTTTGTCATATTAAATGTTCTCTAAAGTTAGGTGAATTCTGTTTGAATGTTGTGGTTATCGTTCTGGGGGGAAAAAATTCCAACAATATCGTTACTCTGTGTCATTATCATTATTGTTGTGGTTTGGGCTTCCTTATTCACATAGAATGACTTTATATTTATCGTCCTTGGTGTGAACGAGCCAAATTACCATATTTCATTCAGTCAGACAAAATCTACTGATGGCAAATGTTTCACACAGGACCATTTCATCGACGGGATTATCTAATGGGGTGCACACACCCATTCACAACAAGATGAGTCAATCTGCACATGTAAACCCTGCACATTCATCCTTAGAGATGCAAAGCCTTTACCAATTTGTACAAAAATGAGAAATTAGGTCCTCGACAAAGACAGCGATGCTTCAGATATCCTGTACAGCCATGATAAGTGTTAGTGTCCTCTAAGGTGTGGGCTACATTTTGTCTTGTCAGCAGTCTTAGCACTTTCAAATGAGCCGTTTGGGTTCATCTAGAGTTTAAACAAGACATGAAAGCAGGTTTGGGGATACCCTGAGAGCAGTACAGGCGTTTGAGACATTAACACCACATGCTCCCCTTAATCCAACAGGTTTGCACGTGTCTATGTGGATAAGGTGGGGTTTGGAGGGTCCAGAGGGCCTCGTAAACATGCGGGATGACGTTAAAGGCTGTGACACGTGCCAGTTAGACTCACACTGTGCTGTAGTCCATCATATCAACCTCCCTCCCAGGCCAGAACCGCTTTATAATCTAAACCAAGAGGGACGATATCAAAGAAGAAACAAGATTTGAGTCGATAAAACAAGACGCCATCATTAATACAATGGCTGTGTTCAGCAGTAATAAGACAGAGGGTCTTTAGTAGAGCCCTCTGAAATCAAAATTTCACTGTTCATGCGTTCCCACGGAGATATAAACAGATGATGTCAGAGGGTGGTGCTGCATAGTCAGGTCTGCCAAGCAGATGGGGAACTGCATTAGTAAGGAAACTTGGAACAAATGGTCATAAAGACCGCTCAGATATTCAGAAGAGGAGGAAAGAGGAAGAAATAGGATGCCGTCTGAAATATACTGTCACTTATGCGGCGAGAACAGATGCATCTATTTTATGCTTCCATACGAGCAAAAGTCTGTCATCGTCACCACAAAGCTGTCCACACATTTGCTTTAATTTCATTTATGAGTGCTGTCCATGAAGTTGTTCTAAAAGGGATGGCTCTGCCAAAAATTTAAATAGTGTGTTCATTTACCCACCCTCATGCCATTCCAAACCTGTATGACTAGTTCAAGAAGATATTCTGAAGAACAGTCTTTGTCTGTTCAATAAAAGTCAATTGGGTCCAAAACAACATTGGACGTTCAAACTTTAATTGTATTGACCAAAAGCAGTTCTTCAGAAGAACGTATTTGGTCCAGTTGTTGTAAATCAAAATATTCACCCCTCAATGTCCTATTGTTGTTTTCAGATGAGATGTGATAAAGTGATCACCTACTTGAGGATTGTTGGGACGACGCTGTTCGGCATTTCGCTGCTTGTGGGAATCTCTACTGCTTATATCATGGGGTATAAGCTCATAACGACTGCAGGCAACTACTTGTCCTTTGGTCTTTATGGGGCAATTCTAGTCGTTCACCTCATCATCCAGAGCTTGTTTGCTCTACTGGAACACAGGAACATGAAACGTTCCCTGGAAACACCGATCAAACTCAACAAATCACTGGCCCTTTGCATCGCAGCTTATCAGGAAGACCCCAACTACCTGAAAAAGTGTTTATTATCAGTGAAAAGGCTCACCTACCCTGGAATAAAGGTTATTATGGTTATCGACGGGAACAATGATGATGACTGCTACATGATGGAGATCTTTCGGGACATCATGGGCCGGGACAAGGCATCCACATACATTTGGAAAAGCAACTACCACCAGAAAGGAACGGAGGAAACCGAAGAATCGTATGCTGAGAGCTTGCAGCACGTTTCTCGCCTGGTTCTCAACAATAAGTGTGTGTGCATCATGCAGAAGTGGGGCGGGAAGAGGGAGGTCATGTACACCGCCTTCAAAGCCCTGGGAAGAAGTGTCGACTACGTACAGGTGAGTCTATCTCTCTCAGGCGGCTCAAGCCTTGCCTAGCCAAGTACACGAGGGCAACACAGGCAAATTGTACAAAGAAGCTTTTGTGACTCCAAAAGTGGATGCTAGGCTGAAGCATGTAGTGCACTGAGAGTGAGGAAAATACATTCCTGGTTAACACTGATGCTGTTCATTGAGGGACTTCTGTGGGAATTCGTTTGCATATCTCGGGGATATTTCTGGCATTTCCAGAACAGATCGCTGGTATTTTCCATGAGATCTTTCGGGACATCATGGGCCGGGACAAGGCAGCCACATACATTTGGAAAAGCAACTACCACCAGAAAGGAACGGAGGAAACCGAAGAATCGTATGCTGAGAGCTTGCAGCACGTTTCTCGCCTGGTTCTCAACAATAAGTGTGTGTGCATCATGCAGAAGTGGGGCGGGAAGAGGGAGGTCATGTACACCGCCTTCAAAGCCCTGGGAAGAAGTGTCGACTACGTACAGGTGAGTCTATCTCTCTCAGGCGGCTCAAGCCTTGCCTAGCCAAGTACACGAGGGCAACACAGGCAAATTGTACAAAGAAGCTTTTGTGACTCCAAAAGTGGATGCTAGGCTGAAGCATGTAGTGCACTGAGAGTGAGGAAAATACATTCCTGGTTAACACTGATGCTGTTCATTGAGGGACTTCTGTGGGAATTCGTTTGCATATCTCGGGGATATTTCTGGCATTTCCAGAACAGATCGCTGGTATTTTCCATGCCATCTCGGAGCACATACTATTAGCTCATGACGTTGAGTGGTTATTTAGCTCAAGGGAACGTGTCACATAAATACATGTTCATAAATAAGTCACATAAATACATTAAACCCCCTAGGACCTTTTCTGTGGTGGTTTATTCTAAACATATAATTCCCGCTCCTGAATTTTTACAAGCTCCAAACAAAGGAGGCTAATTATTTAGGAGAATTTTACAGTTGAGAACAACTGTATACATGTGTTTTCACATCACAAAATAGACTTTCTCTGGCTTTGGTAGAACGCTACGTGAGAATATTTACTTTTGTTCAAACTATGTGCAACAAAATGTCTTTCTGAAGATTTATCAGCAAAACTAATGATCAAATGTCCTCTTATGTAATCCAAACAATTGTGAAATCGCTTTTGATGTAAGAAAGATTCAAGCTCACCAAACTCAAAACCTAGAAGAACATCTGAACGTCGGTTCTCACAGAACATGTTTTTGCATTTCAGTTAGTTGTTTTTCTATGTAAATATACACTACATATTTGGCCGTTTGATGCATAAACATCACATTTTTGAAAAGCTGCGTCAAGTTGAAAATTAAGTACGTGTTCTGTGTGAACAGTCTCTGAGAAGGTAAACCTGAAGCTGTCATTTATGGGTAATTTTGTGAAGGCTCCCTTGTATACTGAACAAATGATGTTATTTTATCCACATGCCACCTGGTTCCAATGAGATCCCTGGCCTTTGCTCTGAGTGTAGAGGCCTAATTGTGTTTAACTTATCACTGATCTTTCTACCTGGCCTGTGGTTAGTCTCACTATGGGGTTTAGTTGTAAAAGCAAAGTGGCATACATGACTTTCCCCGGAAAAGGCGAGATAACTTCTGGGCGATGCTTGCTTAATGTTTTAATGTTAGAACACTTAAACCAAATCTCTACTAAAATTTGAACAGTGTGTGCTCGTGTTTGATAAACCTACATTTTTGACCCTATAACTGAACATGTAAGCCAGAACTTTAAATGGAAAATTAAATTAAAAATGTAAATAAATTAAAATGACCTCCGGGAGAGATTGATATACTTGTCCCAATATATTTAGCAGCACGTTTGATTCATCGTGACCACTCAAACAAAGACAAGCTGGTTTCTATAGATGTGATTGTGGAAAAAAATTATATTTGCACCAAAGATAAATCTTTTCGAAGGAACACATGTCATATTAATGATAATATTAGGCATTATATAGGTATTAGGTATTATATAGGTATTATTTAGATATTAGGTGATGCATCAGTGCATGTAGTGCAAACACTGGTTTAACTGAATTTTTAGGAGAACATTTTGTTCAAACATATGTAAATTTTTATTTTTAAAGGTAAATCTTGTGTATCCTTTATTGATGTATGTATATTGTGCTGGATGCAGGTATGTGATTCAGACACCATGTTGGACCCGGCCTCCTCAGTGGAGATGGTGAAGGTTCTGGAAGAAGATCCCATGGTTGGAGGAGTAGGTGGAGATGTACAGGTATGTGTTCTCTTGCAGTTTTAATGTATCCATCTACAGCATCAAGAATTTACATGACATAAGCATATATAGGCATTTTTTCATTAACTTTAAAAATGTCCAAAGTTGCGTTTTAGTGGAAGTCAATCAATCCAATCAATCAATCAATCAATCAATCAATCAATCAATCAATCAATCAATCTCTTTAAAACTGGGGGGAAGAAATGCTGTTCATTCTGAGAAGTCATTATTTGTTTGTAGATACCATTTGGTTTGATATTTTAGCTAAAGCAGTGACAAGTGCCATTGTATAATATCCATGTGGGAAATTCTTCCTTTTGATATTTAATGGATTTGCTATTATAAATCTGTACTTTTACTTTTACTTAATGTATATTATGAATATGTATATGTATATGTTTTTTTTTTGTGATTGTGAAAGTTTTGTCGGCCTTTTGTCCATGTGATAAAGTTTTGTAATTGTGAGTGAACCTGCTGTAACGCAAGACAAATTTCAGACCTTGTCTGACAATAAAGTTGTATCGTATCGTATCGTATCATATCGTATTTTAGGCCTGGTTTTACAGACAGGGCTTAGATTAAGCCAGGATTAGGCTATAGGTCAATTAGGACATTTAAGTAACTTTTATAAATGTTCCTTAGACAAAAACTGCTGATGTGCATCTTGAGACAAACCAATGGAACTGACATATTTTAAGATCTGTCAGTGCAAGTTTCTTCCAGTTAAAACAACTCAGACATGCATTTTAGTCTGGGACTAGGCTTAAATCTATGAAACCGCAGGTTAGACTTAAAGAAAACATACTGATTGTGGGTTACATACAGAGTAAGACTTCAGTATAGCTACATGGACTGAAAAAAATCTGTGTAACATCTGAATTCAGGCTTTTCCCCCACTCCAGTCTTCAGATTTATAGTCAGGGCAGTTGTTGTTTTTTGGGGTGGAGGAGGCAGGGTGAATCGATAAAGTTGTTCAAAGTACTTAAATATACTATTTTTGTGTTCATATGTCAACAGAAATGCATATTACTGTGCATCCTGTACAAAGAGCCTTTAGATCTTTACTAGTTTCTCACGGTTCTTTAGTGTTTCAATCTACATTCTGTGTTATTTCCATACATCTATGTGGCAGGTGACCAAGACATACATATGTCATTCTGTATGTTGAACTATAGATTCCCTTTGAATTTTAACCCTGTTTGTTATTCTGTCCCTCTAGATTCTGAACAAATACGAATCGTGGGTCTCCTTCCTCAGCAGTGTGAGATATTGGATGGCGTTCAACATCGAAAGAGCTTGCCAGTCATATTTCGGGTGCGTTCAATGTATCAGCGGGCCCTTGGGGATGTACAGGAACTCCCTGCTTCATGAGTTCCTGGAGGACTGGTACAATCAGACATTCATGGGAAGCCACTGCAGTTTCGGCGATGACCGCCACCTGACCAACCGAGTCCTGAGCCTGGGATATGCCACGAAATACACCGCCCGCTCCAAGTGCTTGACCGAGACACCCATTACCTACTTACGCTGGCTCAACCAGCAGACCCGCTGGAGTAAATCGTATTTCAGAGAGTGGCTTTACAACGCCATGTGGTTTCACAAGCACCACTTGTGGATGACCTACGAAGCCGTCATCACCGGCTTCTTCCCCTTCTTTCTCATCGCCACTGCGATCCAGCTCTTCTACCAGGGCAGGATCTGGAATATCCTTCTGTTCCTGCTGATCGTCCAGGTGGTGGCGCTCATCAAGTCTTCATTCGCCAGTTGCCTCCGCGGAAACATCGTCATGGTCTTCATGTCCTTCTACTCCGTGTTATACATGTCGAGTCTGCTACCGGCAAAGATGTTCGCAATAGCCACCATAAACAAATCTGGTTGGGGAACGTCTGGAAGGAAGACCGTGGTGGTGAACTTTATCGGACTTATTCCGATATCAGTTTGGTTCACCATTCTTTTTGTTGGCATTATTTATACAATAATCCAAGAGACACGAACGCCTTTTCCAGAGTCCGAAAAAGTCATTTTGATAATCGGCGCAATCGTGTATGCCAGCTACTGGGTCGTGTTCTTGACTTTGTACGCTGTCCTCATTATGAAGTGTGGCAAGAGGAAGAAAGGACAACAGTATGATATGGTTCTTGACGTATAGTATTTCCCAGTGCCCTTCGTCCTTTCTACGTTTACATTAAAAACAATCTCAGACTGCTATCTGAAGGTGGGCTGTCCACAGGTGACAGGAAGTCAAGATTGAGACATCATTGCTGCTGTGACTGTTACTAAGGATATTCCTTTGAAGTGATGGAGGAAAAACTTTGTAATATGTGAGCTTTGACACTCTTGATGTTTTAGTATTCCACCACCAAATGACAACTTCTTTGCACTTTCACGTTCACTCTCATTATGCATAATGCTTGATATAGAACTTTAAGGCACAAAATACCTCAGTGGTTATGTTTGCATTGTGTGAGTGTTTGGGATAGAGTCAGACGAGACTCATTTTTTTCTTAAGTAATTTATGATTTTTAATTTTAGCTTGGTTTTATATATATAAAATATATTATGTATACGTTTTTAAACTGAAATCCAAAACAGAACTTCTGAGTATTTTTTGATTGTGCTGTACTTTGTATTTGCATAATGTATTTTATTGCCATTTATATAGACTTTTATTTTTTGCTTTGCCACCAAAGATTCTCTATTTTCAATAAATATGAGGAAATGTAACTCTTCAAGACTTGCCTATCTGACCAAAATGTGAAATTAAGAAGCTGGATTTGTCTCTGTGATGACAACGATAAAAGGCAATTCATTGACTAGAAGGGCGATGAACCTGTGTTATTATAATAAGTAAGTATTACGTGGAGGGAAGACCAGTCTATTTATACAACATTATGGGTTATAGCTTTCTTACGTGTTTCTTAGCAAAATTTTTGAAATATGAAATTGAAATGTAATATGAAATTATCGTATGCTGGTTCGGTTGAATGTTTGAATTGTCCTGTCAAAATAATTGACAGTCCCACACAATCTATGCAATTTCAGCATGTGCCAATATCACATTGCTATGTAAATCTTCCAGAAAGTGAGACCGGAGCATTTGCATATAAATGAGGCACAGATGCCTCTTGTGATTGTTATTATTTCACATAATCTTATGTCATCCATCAATGTCCAGAACATTTGCAAGAAAGCTTCTCCAATGATGCCAAACCTTAATTTCCAAGTATTGCCCTGCCTTAATTTCCTGGAAAAGCCCTGATTTTATTTACAAGCATTATTTTAATGTTTACCAAATTTTTAAGAAGATTATGATTTAAAGCGTATATCAAAGTGGCAGCAATATATGATAAGAAAAGTTACTTTGTTTTACAATATGGATTGTAATTGATGAGGGCTTTTACTAAGGCAGTATTGTCATAAAGCACTTTTGTGTTTGTGCCAAATAAAAGAAAATACTTTATAATGCGTATCCAACGTGCTGTTTCCTTTGTAAAGCATCATGTCCTTGAAAAATAAATACATGACCTGATGAATCTGTTTTTTCTCTCTAACTGTGGCATCTGTTAGTATAGTGAGTAGGGGAATTCCTGAGACCTCAGACTGCTCTTACACACAAGGACCTTGCTTGGCCTTCGTTCTTCTATTTCATCAGCGACCGATGAGGGATGAATAGAACAATTATTTTCACGCTGTATCAGGAAGGACGATTGCCATGGCGATGCTTTTTGTTTATGATATATACAGTGTAAGCAGGCTGGAGTAGCCATGTAGCCGAGTCTAGATTGAGCACTTAAAGGTGTCTGCAGCGCTGCAGTACAATCCCTCAGTGCAAGCTGTCATGTTAGTCTATAAATCAAAGATGATTTCATGGGTCAGACTAGAGATGAAACTCACAGTTCTGTAAAAAGAGTTAATTATTCTGTTCGTAGCCGTAGACTTGGCAGGCGATATCCATCTCAAACACTGCTGACAACTCTGAATTGTGCCTGTGGCAGTCTTGGGAAAACCTGGGGCTGATGACGGCATGAACCCGGGAGCCGTCTTCCTTGGCTGTCCAAAAAATTCCTCATCCCAGACTTTGTGTAGTCTTGGCAGCTTCAGCTACGGGGCTGCGCTCGTCCACTCGGCCACAGGTGGAGAGGATTCCATCTGAAAGCTCCAGTCATGTATAGAATAGGGCAAATTTATCGCGGTCAAGACCTTACTGGGCGTTGCAGAATTCATGGAAGTTTATTGTAATGCTGTCTGTGACCATGTGTACTTTATGTATGAAGGATGCATGTGACCAACGAGATGCATGCCATGCGGCACAACTGTACCAATGCTGGTGCAGTTATTGTCAAAGTTGTGTAAAATTCATAATTGTGTCCCTTTCAGTTCATGAGATGATTTGAATCTAACTGAAGGAAGGAAAGAAATTGAATCTTTCCATCTATCTATCTATCTATCTTATCTATCTATTTATCTATCTATTTATCTGCCTCTATGTCTGTCTGTGTCTCTCTCTCTGTCTGTTTCTCATCACTATCTATCTATCTATCTATCTATCTATCCATTAAAGCTTGTACTTGATAACAATTTTTTGAAATTTCTTTGATTTAGCTTACTCAATTTTTTATTTTATTTTAATGATAGTTTCTTGCGTTAATATTGTATTCTGATTTCTGGTCACTACCTCAATTCAAATTCAGGAGTTGAATTTTAATTTCTTAATGGTGCACAGCCTTGGTCACTGTATGGAAAAAAGCAGCTTGGACATCCTGAATAAGTTCCACTAAAAGACAATTCCTTGAAATGGAAATGGGTTTAGCTCATGTCATGTTCTCAAGCACTCCCATGGCTCTGTGAAGATGTCTGCACAGAGGTAACAATACACTTGATGTAACTGCCAGGTGGAGATAGACACACCGAATGGCGCGAATCACACTGAAGACTCGTAAAACACTGACTGTGTCTGCAGATGAGCCACAAGCATTGTCTGTTTATACTGTGTACAAAACTGGGCAATTAAAAATCTTTAAATTCATTTGAGTTGCATCTATTTATCTACATCTGTCTAGCTAGTTATTTTACATCCAGCGTCCCAGTTTGCTTAATAGAACTGACATCTGAAATAAACATTCAGATGGCATGGACATATGCCATTACAGGCTCATCAAATCTTCCATGTAAACGCATTTGATCTGAGAATGAAAGATGATGTGGCTAATAGGAGCATAATCAGAGTAGTCAGTTAAAGTGTGGCCTGAGTGGCTTACTGGGAAGGTTTAATGGACTGATTCAATAATATTTGGCTAAAGTATTCCTTCAGATCTGTGAATATTGAAACACTGCATACAGGATGAGCAGTGCTGTTTGAAATGGAACACAGAACAAACAAGAACAAAGTCCACTGCCTAATTTTCCATGATCTTTTCATCAAAAATAATCTTAGCATGAAAGCAAGAAAGGAAAATACAATGCAAACACATTTAGGTGGTCACCAGTTTGGCCAAGTTGCAGTCAGTCCTTTTGACAAACATCATGTAACCTATGTTCTTATAGCCATGAAATAATCTTTAATGAAATGAAGGTCAACTTGCATCTTGAACAGCACAATATTTTGCTGAACTCACATTGCAAAATTCTTGGAGTAAATACAATAAATAAAGAAATAGTACTTGGGAAGGTTTTAAAGATTCATATACTATAAAAATCAACATTTTAAAGCCTTTAAGTACTCTTTAAGTAGACTTTATATTAGAGTACTTGAACCTCCTGATTAAATTTGAGTTGAAAGTGCTTGCACGTTATACATAATTCAATATACAGGCCTAAATCTTTTTTTTTTCAAACTCTCTACTCATGTCTCTTGAGTTTAAAAGGTCTTGGAGTTACTTTCAAGGGAATAAGGAACCACTAGCTCTGAAAACTTGGAGAGACAAGCTCCCTTTCCTTCTCTGGCCCGCTCTTTGTCTCCCATGGAGTTTTATGTCTCTGCTTGAATTAATATAATTCAGTCATGCAAGATATCAAAACAGACTACGGCTGTGAAAAAAACTCATGTGTCCTGGGTTTTTTTTGTTTCATTTTATCCCCAAACATGATTTAGGACAATTGATCCTGAAATGATCAAGCAAATGTTTTTGATAAGGGCAAGAGCTTTCCTCTGTACTTCATCCAGGGGTTGCAACATAAGCAAATGCTTTTCCAATTAGAAAGGTAATTGGTAAAATTGGTGAAATTAAGTAATTGGGGTTAAATTTAGAGGGTCGGAATGTGTGGGGACTGGCCAAAAGCTGACTGAGGTGACTACCTATCATACAACCAGAGACACATGAAGGTTCTTTCATTTAGGACGAACAAAAACCCATCGTGTGGAGTCTTTAAACCCCAGGCTGCCCATTCAATGGTTATAAATCATCCTAAACTGAAAGTTTGGGCAGATAATATACACCGTGATGAAGACAAATGGTCCCTTTGCAACATGCCTAGAGAATATTCCACTGAGACAGCAGTCTTCCAGTATTACCTTATTGGAGAATTTCTCACATCACCCAGTTCTGTTGGGTATTTCAGCAATCGGTGTGTTGGACCGAGAAGAATCACATTTGCAATGTCAAGATGAGGTCATGGGTTTTGAGCGACAGGCCCAGTGTGGAGCTCTGCTCTGCTTGCATTGACCTGTCTCACATGACAGGAAGTACCATACGGAAAGGTTATTTGAAAGACAACATGGGGGGAATTCACAAGTCAAAGGTTCACTAGGACACCCAGCCTTTATTGGTCACTTTTGTAAACCTGGTGCCTCAGAAATATCATGTGTTGTGATGTTTGAGAATTTACATCCCTATAAATGACCATGTACACATAAAATAGATGTGAATTCAAGTGAAGTAAATCAGCAGTTTATGAAACAAGTGATGTGCATCATAATTGTCACGGTGCACACACACGAGGAGACGCTGGAGAATACTTTACCAAGACTTTATTTCTATAGACCAAGGGAGACGAACTCAGGAAGACGCATAACAGCGGACAGAGAACTAGGGACTGGGAACACTTTAAATACACACAGGAGGAGGGGATGACGAGACACACCTGGGAGCAATGAAACATCAAGGGAAACAGCTGGGACAAATGAACTATACTAATCAGGACAGGAACAGGAAACCAACCAAATAAGGGCATAGGAAGGCACATGGGGAGCAAGAAACACACACAACATGGAACAGAGTCTGACATAACGCCCCCCTCCGGAAGGCGTGTCCTCACGCCATATCCCATCCAATGGGGAGAAACCGGAGCCCTCCCTGGGCTTAACGGGGGATCTGGAACCCTACCTGGGCTGAACGGGGGAACGGGAGCCCTCCCTGGGCTTAACTGGGGAACGGGAGCCCTAACAGGAAACCAATCAAATAAGGGCATAGGAAGGCACATGGGGAGCAAGAAACACACACAACATGGAACAGAGTCTGACAATAATAGACCAGTGATGACTGTTTTTGTGGGCGTAGTGAGATAAAATAGGTACATTTTATATAAAATGTTATAGGTTTAAATAGTATTTCATACTTTAACTGGAGGGCTAATACAATATGTCCCCTATGAACTGCATATGTGAATATTATGTAGACCTGTTGTTTAAATTAAATTTATGCTTTAAAAGTAGAGTAATCATAGCACTTTTCATCCATAGTCTGTCCGTTTAAATGTCTGCGTTTACATTCAAATGGCATCTCTGATGACAGTATTCTATAAAAAAGTTTTGCATTCAGATTCTGACAACCAAAGGCACAATTTGTTTGGTAACACTTTATTTTAAGGACCAATCCTCTCTATTAACTAGCTTCTTATTAGCATGGATATTACTAGCATATTGGCTGATTATTGGTACTTATTAGGCACATATTAATACATTATTCTGCATGATCTAGAGCCCTTATCCCGTCCCGAACCAATACGTAAAAATAACGCCGACCTTACTAACTATTAATAAGCAGCAAATTAGGAGTTTTTTGAGGGAAAACTCTTAGCTAATAGTAAACATGTGTTCCCTATTCTAAAGCGTTACCTTTTTTTTTCTCTTATTCCATGGACTTTACCCGTTTCTCAATACTTGTTGCCAGTGTTTTTCTGCCACCACAATGCATGCACAGCTGCAAGTGACGTAACTATGACGTCTACTCCAAATTGGTCTATAGAATGTACTTCGTATTGTAGACTGCAAACATGGGGTGTTCTTAGAACTTAATTAATGACTAAAATTTTGGCTAGTGGAATTAATTGTCAAATCAAAAAAAAAAAAATCTACATTACAGTGAGTTGGTAAAGTGGCACTTACAAGTGAACGTTAAAGTGAAGTAAGTGAAGTAAAATGCTCACTGTATCAATAGCATAGACATATTTACATGATTTTAGTTTTAGTGTTTACAAAATTATATACAATTTTACCTTAGGTGCTATGACATTGTAATACCATACACTCTAAAATAACAAAAAAATATTTATTTGAATAGCTTGAATAATAAAAAATTTTTGCAGAATTTTATAATTGTAAAATTCACATTTATTATACATTTCACATTTATTATTTTTTAAAACCTTTAAAAATCTGCCAAAAAAATGCTTCACCATAATCTTGATTTTTTTTTCTTCTTCCTTTTTAGAAAACAATGTGAGTCCAAATAATAATAATAATAATAATAATAATAATAATAATAATGTAATGAAAAAAAATAATTCACAAAAATGTTTTCATTAATCCAATTCATCTGCTTTCCTTTTTGGGTTAACTTAAAAATCGTAGTATATTGTGATAGAAAAGCTTTTTTTTTTTTTACTGAAAGCTTAAAGCTGGTACAACTACAAAGTAGCAAGTAAACAAATAATGAAATAATGGAAAAATAATGTAAGTTGTTTATTATTTTTCAAGCATTATTTATTTTTATATTGTAATTCAGCACTCATGCCAGCAGCACAAATCATCCTGTAGCCTACAGATGAATTTGCTTGTTTCTTTTGTTTTGTGTTTGTAGATTGAATCTGTCCAGTGCTCTATTGTTTCGGTCCCTCTTGGCAGGCGAAGTCTCCTTTATTTCTGCATCCAATAAAATGTTTCACGTATCAAAACTGAAGAAGGGAGGTGCCCTAAAACACACTCACTACCCATAATCACATTCACACTGCTTACAGAAAAGTACCCAACAAAGCAAACTGAACAACAAACTCTCTAATCCAGATGTTAGAGCCAGACAAGTGTATTACTTGGACCAATGTTTGTTTGAGGGGGAATTTCTCTACAAGAAGACAGCAAAAAAGTAAATAGTGATATAATTTTGCACAGGGTGAGTCTCTTGCCAGAACAGCTTATGAAGTGCAAACTGCAGAGTCTTTTAATCAAATCTTTCACTTTGCGTTTATTAACCTCTAGCAGCAGGGTCTGACAGCCTCATCTATCATACTCAACATCCCAGTGTGAATGAAAAGAGATGAGTTCTGCTTCCACTCTGAAAATTACTCTCGAAAAGAGATTTACCTTCCGCTTACATAGAACACACACAGATGTAGTGAGTGAGCACTTCCTCGAATCTCAGTCCAAGAGGAACAACAAAGATGTTCCACCAGGAGCAACCCAGGTCAAGCTGAATTTGTGAATTATGCGTTGAAATGTGCAGAGTATATCATAATGTCACGGTGATCATTCGGTGCAATATTTTGCTCATTTAGAGTGATATCAGTGCTACATTTTGAATAAATGTTCACTTTTGGTGAAGCTAATGAGCCATTGTTGGAAACTTAATGTACACTTTAGCTAGAATATAAAAGCCAGATTTGTTGTGTAAAGCATGAGTACATCACTGTCCATGTTTTATTCAACCACTTTTATCTGACGTCAGCTTAATCCCAGATGCAACAAATACAGTCCAAGGTTCAGAGCCAACAACAGAGTAGAAAAGGAGAGAGAAACCAAAAACAAAGTGTGTTTGTTAAGAAATCATGCCCGCTTGAATTCTCATAAATGAAGAAAACAAATGGTCTCTTTACAGCACAGATTGCTGTTGGGTCTCCCCTGAGCCTGATGATTAAAATGAGCTGGCTTTTTAAACATCGGATGACGAATACATGTGAATGAGATCTGTTAGGAGACTTCAAGATCTGCAAGCCAACTCACGTCAAACGTTGTGAATAAATAGAGAAAAAAAAGCAAAATTCCCAGCTCAGTATTTTTGCACTAAAAATAACGTCAGTTGATATTAATATTTGTGTCTATGCAAACAATCTCACAGCCCTTTACATACACAGATACAGTTTTGACATTGTGGTGAGTCATGTTGGGAAATGTTCTCATCTAGTTTGTATCTTCAAGGAGAAGATGAATGGACTGGATGTGCCATGTTTATGTCCAGACAGATGCTGAACCTTTTTGCATTTTCTGTGTGGATTTGGAGGAAGAAATTGTGGAATCTCGAAAAGTGATTGGTCAAGCAGAGTTCCGAGAGTGCTAATAAAACAGTCCAAAACCACATGGAACTTTTCGCTTTTGCAGTGATGCCATAGAAGAACCATTTCTGGTTCCCCAAGGAACCTTTCAGTGAACAGTTCTTAAAAGAACCTTTTTTTTCTTAGTGGAACATTTTAAAAATCTAGAAAATCTCACTATTGAGAACCTTTTGTGGAATGTAAAGGTTCCATGGATGTTAAAGTCTCTTCATGGAACCATCAATTCCAAAAAAGAACCTTTATTTTTAAGAGTGTACGCCAGTAGTTGAAAGAGTTAGTTGAATTCTTGAATCCTTGAATCCCTGAATCAATTTGTTTGAAAACACAGACTGACATAGGAACTCAAAAAAATATTCATGAGTAAGTCATTGAATCATTCACTCAACTGATTTTATTGCTGTGTTTTGCTTGGAGACATGAAATGGGTTTTGAACCATTTTTATTAGCAGAGCAAAAATAAACTAGCAATATATTGTGCAGATAAATGGCTTTATCTAAGGCAAAGTATGTTAGAAGTGAACATGCAAAAGGCTGGAGAGTATCATTTTGTGAATGGGCATTGCATTTGTTTTGACTGAAGATGCAACAGGATGCAAATTTATTTCATATGTTTAGTAGTTTGATTATGATGCTACTTGACTCTTCTTTATGTTCAAGATGCTACATAAACCAGGGGACTTCCTGCAACTGGAACAGTAGATGACTAACCCTGCTGTGCTCAGTAGATAGGAGTGCTGTTCCATTAGCTCCTTTGGGACTGGGTGTGGGCTGGGTCTGGCTGTCAAATCCATGCGGTATTGAGCTTCATATTACAGAAATTATCTAGTCATTTGTGCAACATCTGTTCACGCACTTGCATACGACAGAGCAAACACCACAGTCTCTTTCACATGCTTTTGAACAGCTTTTGAAATTCAAAAAACATGATTTAAGAGGCACTCCCAAACTTTTTAGCATCACATTGAGGTTTTATATCATGAGCCAAAGGGATTTAAGGAATAAGGCACAGTTTCAAGATAGCAATGAGCAGGGATAATTTACGTCTTGATTAACTGCAATGAAGAAGAGAGGAACTAACCCATTGCATGTTGAGTACACTAAAAGTGCATTACACAATACTGAAGAAAATCATAGAGCGCAATATTACAGTTGTGTGACCTTGTGCCATAGTGTCCAAGAGAAATAAACACAAATGAGAAATAGTGAAAGTTACTGGAAAGTTGGCGATTGCTATGTTTTATACAACAATTAGTTCCATTCCTGTAACTTATGGAGTTTATAAAGTGACAAAACTAATTGAATTTGTATTGTGTAAATTTGAATTATTGACAAATGTCATTTAACAAAACTGAATATTATGTGGCATTAGTTCTGAATTAGATTTTTTTTTTAAGTATGTATTGATTTGGAGAAGAGGGGGGCCTTGGAGTAAAAACAGCTGTCTATGATTTCAGAACAAAAAAGTTTTTGCTGTTTGAAAATACATGTCTATAAAACTCTGCCATAAAAACATACAGTTGTGTTAAATTTCAAATGTTTAATATTCAAGTTAAAAAAAATCAAATTCAGAGCCATGTTAAATACCACATAATATTCAGTTTTGTTAAATGACACTTGTCAATAATTCAAATTTACACAACACAAATTCAATTTGTTTTGTCATATTATAAGCTCCATAGTAACTTGATTGGCCAAAAATCATCCTGTCTTTGTTTCTGTTGGCGGGAGAAAAAAATAACAACTAACAACAAATTAACTTGTCAAATTTGTCAAAAATGTCAGTTACTTCTTTTTTATTGTTGTGCCTGTATACTTCATATTGCTTAAATATATGTAATTAGACGTCATTTAAAATGTTTGAAAGTATATTGTCATTTAAGAGTGTAAGGATTATGGTTCCCACAAAAAAAGAAAAGAAAAGAAAAAACATATTCTTTCCAGCTGAGTTAGCATAATAGCAGTGTTGCAAGAATAAACCTGTTTGTAAACGGACAAATTATTTGTAAAAAGAGATTTTGAAATATTTACTGGTTTAATCCCTGCATTAAAACACAAAAGACATGCTAGAATAATAAAATAACTCTGTCTTGTTCAAACTATTTGACGTTTCTCTGAACATCTAACAACAACAGTCTGATTTTTGAGAAATGATTCATTCGTTGTAATTAATCATGTTTCTATTACATTGTAAATTGAATACATCCTTGAAGTATTCTCTCTCCATGCACAGACAATAATACCAGTCAAATGCAGGCTAATTGCACTTTTGGCAAATGGAAAATTAAACACAGATGTCCTGACAGAGCGCAGACAGAACATTGCTGTGAAGTAGACTGGAGATACAGTGTCTTCGATGGCCAGGGAGAGAAAACGCAGTAAATGATGACTCTCGTAGTTTTTCCTTACCTTAACATTTGTTCATGCTGGACATAAAGCACAATATGTTACAAGACTGATTACCAAGACCAGAAACGATTTATAGGCTATTACATAGAGCTAAATAAACACACGTTCTAAGGTGGGACAGTATTGCTTGCTTTCTTTATGTGATTGCAGATAGAATTAACTGTATTTCCTGAAATTGCATTTTAACTTTGAGTGTTTGATCATTGAATGTGTATTGGCATGAGTAATGATTGGCAGTCATTTAGTTTTGATTAATTGGCAGTTCTAAGAAGAATTGTTTTACACATAATTAGATTAAGATTTTAGGGAACACGTAAATTAAATCAGCCACAATATATTTTAAATACCTAATTTTAAAGTCAATGTAAATTTCCCAACCCATTTTGCTGTCATGAATGTACAAAATGCCCCATTACCAACTGAAAGAGAATATTCAATAAAATGCAGAGCGGGAATGTTGAATTATGTAATGTGAAGTTAATTCAATGCAAAGTCTTTTCAGAGAAAAAACAAGATATTACTCTTTGATTAAACATTACAAAACCAAGATTTATTCTATGATATAATGCACACCAATAAATAATTCACACTGACGCCAAGAACGTCAGTTTTAATTTTATTTTGATTTTCAGTCTGTTCATATTTTCTTTGAGGCCTTTATATTTATTTTGCCTCTTTTAAGTGTCAGTTTCAGAGTTTTTTCATATTCAAATGTTCATCAAAGTTTTCCTTTGAAGTGATTTCATAATCATCTGAACATGAGGTACTTTTTCAGACGTGTCATTAGCAAATGGTGGAGGAGGTCAGCGTCAGATTAAGGAACAGAGATCTAATTATTTCAGCTGTTTACACATATGCATGCATATATGCTCACATGTTTGCTAAAGCGGTTCTTAAAGTGCAACCAGAGACTTGCAACCTCAAAAAAAAAAAAGTTCTCTGGTTACTCCCTCTGATTTACGTTCTGAATAACCTTGGTTTCCAAGTAGTTTAGGGGATGTTAGTTTAGTGATTAAAAGACTCCAAATCACTTAATTCACCAATACAATTTTCTGATTGTGCATGTTTTTCTGTCCTTTATGCTTGTTGCTTGCCATATTATATAATATAATCCAGATGACTCAACAAATTGAAGATTGATAAATCAATAAAAATTTGAATGATGTTAAAATTATGGCCTTTTTGTGACATACGGAACCACTTCAAACTGGCGCGGTCTCATTTCCTGTCTAGCTTGGGCTAGTTGAGCATGAGGTAACTGGGAGTGTACAGACAGATCCGTTAATGCAGGGGTCACACACTGCCTCTCTGTTTGTGGGACAGAAGGAATGAGGGAACTGCAGCTGCCAGAGAGTTTGTACATAAACTGCCACCTTTCCACCCGCCTCTGGTCATCATATGTTGGTGTACAGAAGATGCATTATTGGCAGAGGCCGGAGAGAAGATGCATCCTGGACGTGTCCTTTGACAGAGGTCACAGCTCGTATATAAGGCAAAAACCAACAAACAAACACACAAAAGGATCTTTCGTTCAACTTAATTAAGTTTTCTGGTTTATCTACCTGAGCTAAAAATATAGGGTCAATGATGTATAAGAGTGTTCACTATAAAGAAATAGATTTTAAGGGGGTCATATGATGTTGCTAAAAAGAACATTATTTTGTGTATTTGGTGTAATGAAATGTGTTTATGTGGTTTAAGGTTAAAAAAAACACATACTGTACATTATTGTTTCTCCTCTATGCCCCGCCTTTCTGAAACGCGTAAATAACCTTTTTTCTTTGCGTGAACATTTTGGTGGTGTTATGCAAATCTTCCCACACAGTGACGTAGACATGTGGGGGCGTGTTTAAACGAGGCGTTTTAGGAGGGCGTGGACCAGTCTTAACTTTTATAAAGAATATCTCTTTGGGTTTGAGACTTTAGTCCTTGCAACTTTAGGGACCTTATCTATTCACAAACAGCTTGTAACACTCCAAAGAGAAAGGAAAAATTGAAATCGCATCATATGACCCCTTTAAACATGCAACTTAAGGGATCTTATCTATTCATGAACAGCTTGTAACACTCCAAAGAGAAAGGAAAACTTGAAGTCACATCATATGGCCCTTTAAAACATATGCCAAGTTGGTTTTTATACCATTTTCATTTAATTACTATCAAAATTAAATTAAAAATAAAAACATATTTTTCCTTAATGTAATGGTGATTTGAGACATTTTCTTTGCCATTTGCACAAAGGATTTGACACATGAATCCATAACTTATAGTGTAAAAGTTTACCTTTCTTTGTCAAGTTATATTAGAAAAGAAATGGAACTTAAAAAACGATTTTACACTTTTTTTTTAGCTTTACTCGTGGCCAAAAGACTTTTGCACAAAATAATTTTCTTTCTTTCTTTCTTTCTTTCTTTCTTTCTTTCTTTTTTTTCTTTCTTTCTTTCTTTCTTTCTTTCTTTTTTCTTTCTTTCTTCCAATTGTTATGCATACGTATCACATATAAAGCTAGCCAAAATCACATGATACAATACAAAAAAACACAAAATATACATAAATCAAAAAACAAAATCAGTCTTAATATATAGAACAATATCACAAAATATTTAATGACGCTTATGGCTCCAACGCTTACACTTTCCATATATGTGAATGTATGCATCTTAATAATTTCAGGTTTATTAATTTCATGTTTTTAAAAATATTTTTTATATTTTTTAATTATTGGTTAAAGTATCATGAATTACTAATTCATAAATATCATTAGGTTTCAGGGGAGTGGCACAACACTTGTTTTATCATAAAAAGATTTATGTTAAGTTTTTTTTTTCAGCATGTTTCTGCATGTTAGTTGGACCACACAACTTTGATTTTTGCTGAAAAAGTTTTGCAGGGGCATTTTTTCACATCCCGAAATAGAATATTAAAAACTAAAAACATCCTCATTATATCTTGAAATCATTATATGTTTGAAATATGATATATATATACTGAATATATATATATATACTGAACAAAACTATAAACGCAACACTTTTGTTTTTGCCCCCATTTTTCATGAGCTGAACTCAAAGATCTAAGACTTTTTCTATGTACACAAAAGGCCTATTTCTCTCAAATATTATTCACAAATCTGTCTAAATCTGTGTTAGTGAGCACTTCTCCTTTGCTGTACATAGAAAAAGTCTTAGATCTTTGAGTTCAGCTCATGAAAAATGGGGGCAAAAACAAAAGTGTTGCGTTTATAATTTTGTTCAATATATATATATATATATATATATATAGCATGATATTTCTTTTTCATAAAACATTGTGCAGGGCACTAAATCCCGGTTGTTCTATTGGGATTGTACTATTATCATCTCTAATATCCCTTAATTACATCAAAGCTTCTGCCTAGTGACTGTTTTTTTAAATACACAGAAGGAAAGGATAGTGATGTCACCTACATAGGAGCCAGGAGCAGCAGAGCAATATCTCAACATGTGTGACAAATTATTATTTAGAGGTCATAAGAAGCTTTTGAGCACAGTTATTTGATTAGATGCTTTAATTAATGGTGTTGCATCATGGGAAACATTGTGAGCAGAGTATTGATCTGCCCCGGGGAAGCCAGGTGCCTGTTCTGAATTAGAGATGAGAGAGGGCAGAGTGAACAACAAAGAGTATGAGACAGAGTGATACACATGAAATGAGAAATGCCCTACTATTGGATTCAGACAGGGACACATGTGCACATGTGGTGCCGTTTAACGAGGGCCATAAGACGCTAATTTGAAGGAGACAGAAAGAAATGATCGAAAGGCCAGTGAATGACAGAGTGAAACTCTGAGCGCCAAGAACTGTGATGCAATAACATCAATATGATCACTGCAAGTCCTTTATCTGGCCTGTGGTGAAACCCTTACAATTGCAAAGACCACCACAGACTTGATGTACTTTATACATTTATCACTGTTTGTCTTCATATTTCATGTTATGTAATCATAAGGAAAGTTGGGTGTTTTCTACTTATCTGTGATGGGGAAGATTGGGCATTGTTCTGCAAGTCAAAAAGAAGCTATCGGAGTCAATATATTTTTAAATACACATACAATTTTTTACAATCAGAGCAGCATTTCTCTGGAACAAAAACAACATTTCAAACTTCAAAAACATAACAATAAACAGCATCATTTGACTGAGTATTTTGCATTTGGGATTTTTGTCTAAACAAACCAATTCACTAAAATCAGACCTACAGTTCTGCATATATAAGTGATTTTTTTACTGAACAAACTGAAGTTTGAATGAGCCAGAGATTGTACATTAATTATTGACGCAATGACATTTTGTGTTGTAGCTTTTTATTATGCTACACTGCTACTTGTAAAAAAAAAATAAAAATGCGCCCCAACACTTTGTCCAATGTTCTGGCAAGGTTCATTCAAAGTTATGAACAAATGTTCTTCCAGTAACATTAATAGAATGTTTGGTAACGGTTAACTAGTTGCTTATTAGCATGCCTATTATTAACATATTGGCTGTTTATTAGTATTTATAAAACACATATTCTGTATGACGATATTCTACAAACGTAATCCTACCCAATACCTAAACCTAACAACTAACTTACTAACTATTATTAAGCAGACAATTAGGAGTTTATTGAGGCACAAGTCGTAGTTAATGGTTTGTTAGTAGCGAGAATTGGACCTTAACGTGTGACCAAAGTTCATTCAAAGTTATCTGGTCTTAAATAATGTTCTCAAAATGTTAGCACAAAAAAAATATTTATACATTGTTCATGGAATATTTCTTTGTAAACGTTTTAGTCTAACATTTTTTAAACGTTTAAAGACTTACAGGGAATGTTAGCAAAACGTTCATAGAATATATTTTGTTAGCTAGGACTGTACTGCAGCTAACTGCTAGCTGGCTGGAAAAGTCATAATCATGTGTGAGTGACAGAGATTACCTTGGGTTACTTGCAAATGCAAGGCTAAATCTGTGGCCTCTCGTGGCGCTGTAGCAATTCACTCACAGGTGAGCTGTATGAGTCTAACATAAATCATGGACACTGGTTTATTCCCAAACCACTTACTTCTCTGAACTGAAAAAAAGAATCAAGTAAATAGCTGTATAAATTATCTCCAAAGCTTTTGTGTCTCAAGAAAGAAACGAAACACCAGACGGTGTGATATCAGACTGTAACTAGATTTTGGAACCATAGAGATCTCCCTTTCATTTGACATTGACTATGTAGCACAATGAAAAGTGACTTTATTTAGAACCACCTGAAATTACAGCTGATATCGATGGTAATCAGAGCAGTGGTCTTTTGTATAGTATTTCATGAAATAAGGTCTTCTGAAATCAGTCTTTGTTGTTTTAGAGGAACCAACCAAATTTGCATCTGAAGTTGTAAGCATCATGAGGATGCATATGATGACAGAATTTTTAGTCTAAAGTAAATTACGCTCAATGTTTACTTAATGCTTTACAAATAAATTGCATTGAAAGTTGAATGACGCCTCAGAGGGGAAGATGTAGGCCTACTGATATAAACTGAGGGGATAACTAATTATTTTAACATATACCCTTACAACCTATACTGCCAACAGACTAAAATCACAAAAAAAAAAAAAACACAAGATGGAGATAGGACCAATAAACAAAGTCATATAAAAAGTGTTAAAGTCCTGCACTTGTCCAGATTGAATCACTTTAGCCTGATTAATGAAATGAAACATGAGAAAAAGTGAGAGCGAGAGAGAGAGAGAGAGAGAGAGAGAGAGAGAGAGAGGGGGAAAGAGGATGTGAGAGACAGAAAAAAGACAAACATTAGAGAGTGGCTTAATCCAAACAGCTCCACTTGGACACCTTATTTCAGGCTCAATTTCACAGCAGCTCTGGGAGCCAGACTGTGAAACTCCTCTGACACACTTTCCATTGTGTTCCATCAGAGCTGGCAAGTTAGTGGGTCACTGTATACATCCAATTCAAGCCTCGCACAATCTCTCTCACAGTCTGGAAAGACGTGCCTTTGGTGAAGTTGCATGGACTCTGGGTGGTTTAACTGCAGTCACACACAGGAAGTTATTCATCTAACATTGACATCCAGGGATAAACACATACAGTGCTTTTGTATACAACCCTTACAAAGCCATTTGCCACTACAATGGAGCATGTAAAATCTTAAGCATAAAGCTGGTGAAAAATAGAACACTTAAGAAATATATAAACAGATGTGTGTTTTCAAACGTTGTGCGTCAAATGAAATGTTTGAATAATTACCTTCAGTTAGTCCATTAAACAGACATAAAATGATCAGTTAAAAACAGCAGTTCTAAGAGAATCACCCACAGCTCATGGTGTTGCAACACAACGTTTCAACAGTTTACAACAGTAGAGGAGACAGATGCTTGTAACACAAGGTGTTGGATGAAATCACTTTCATACATGATCGTCATCCTCAGGGTGACTGTTAGAGGAAGACAAAACAGACTTTCAGGACAAAAAAAATTCAGAGTTAGAAAAATCCTTTAGGCCTACTATAACTATAATGATGACTAAAGTTTTAAAGAGTATAAAGAGAAAAGGAAAGTCCATATGACACATTTAACGCTAACAACACAGAAGATAAATAATACCACTGGAATCACATTGAGAATGGTTTTTTTTTCAGCTGATGAATGAATAAAACATTGACAGCCAATCAGAATCCACCCAACTATAACAACATAACTGCATAACAGCAGTGCATTTATAATGTTTTGCGACACACCCTTAAATCACAGCTATTTTACGTTTTAGCTATTTAGTGGTGAATTTGTATGAATTTGTGATCTCATACATATGTTTTCATACGATCAGATCATGCCTCTAAGTTTAGGGGTGGAGTTAGAATCAAATCATACAAGTTCATATAAATTCACCACCTATTTGCCAAACTTTGAAATAGTTACTTTTTTTTTTTTTCCTAGATCAAGTTGAATAAATGGAACATTATTATCCAGTGGCAATAATACAGTTATTGTTATAGTTATCTTTATATTTATCATTAGCACAGTTTGTCAATGGGCCTTCACATTTTCTGACCTGTTCAGTTCTATTGCACCCACAGACTGAATAATCTGACATTTTACACAATTAAGAACATGCACACACTCTGTTGATGATACTTTTTCTAATTGTTAGCTTAAATTTTATTTATTTGTTCAATAATATTTTCAGCTTGCTGGAGTTGCCTGTTTGGAATATAATGCTTTTTAATTTTGTTTACATTGAATGCTTAAAATGAAAAATAAATAATACTTAAAAATTGTTGAATTTATTTCAAACAAGTAAATTTGTTTAACAAAATAAATGCCCATACAATTTTAAAACTGACTTGAATTTAGGAGAGAAATAGACACTGGACTGGAAAAACATGGCTGTTCCCCTTCAGGAACTCGAGCTGCGTCAAACGCTTTGGGAACGCCCTCGGCGAGACACCGTACTGAAAACGTTCAGCATGGATTGCAGCACTTGCACTTAAAGGGTTAGTTCACCCAAAAATGAAAATTCTGTCATTAATTACTCACCCTCATGTCGTTCCAAACCCATAAGACCTTCGTTCATCTTCGGAACACAAATTAAGATATTTTTGATGAAATCCAAGAGAAATCCATCATGGCACTCTCGATAATGGTGGAGGGTGATGCGGAAGAGAACAATTGTTAAATAAAGTCATTATTTTTGTTTTGTTTGCACACAAAAATTATTCTTGTAGCTTCATAAAATTACGGTTGAACCACTGATGTGATGTCATATGGACTATTTTAACAATGTCCTTACGTTTCTGTGCCTGGGAATATTTCAGTTGTGTTGCTGTCTCTGCAGGGTCAGAAAGCTCTCGGATTTCATCAAAAATATCTTAATTTGTGTTCTAAAGAAGAACGAAGGTCTTACAGGTTTGAAACGACATGAGGGTGAGTAATTCATGACAGGATTTTCATTTTTGGGTGAATTAACCCTTTAACATAAATTTTCACAGTTTAGGTTCGAACAATCCAAAATAACTTTTATTTGGTGCAGACACAAGTGAGACAAATGTTTTAAAAAATTGACAAAAAAAAATGTGCAAAAAAAGTTACAGACGTTAAACCAAATAAATAAATAAATTTCAACCATACCAGATCACCTCATGCATGCTGATGCTTTTTTTTGTTTGCTTGCTTGTTTTATGAACTTCTGGATCACTGCAGTTTTACAATTTTAATACACAAACTGCCTTGTTTGCATCTTTCACAGTGAAAACCAAGAGCACTGATTTAAAAAAAATAAAAAATAAAATAAAAAAAACTTTCCACTGAAAGCCTCTCCCTACAAGGTTCACCCGCAGGTGTGACCTCCAGCCCTTGCAGAGGTGGTGATGTCATAGCAAAGCAGGTGTGTGTATGTATGTGTCTGGTTGTTTTCCTTGCAGCGGAAAATCTCCATAGAGTGGTGTCTTACAGATGTGCAGGGCTTATTTCTAGCACTGTGCCAACTACTCACGCTGTGTGATCTCACTCCATGCACACTTAAATGCACTTGTACAATCATGCCTGAGCCCTGAGTCAACCTCTCCTGTCATTAGGCACCCAGTCAAAGCTTTGCAGTCAGCGAGAGCCAATCTGTTTGCTGCAGCGAGAATTGACACTTATGTAAATGACTAAAGCTCAGAATCAGTTGATCATTATTGCATTATTAATTCTATTTCTATTATTTTTTTAATTTTCTAGTTCATTAACTAATAAATCGAACCCTCATTTGGCATTTGAACAGTGCAATGCACTGGGAATGTATTGTGGGTGCTTCCGAAGGGAAAATTCAACTGAAATAAAAACGTCTTGAAGAAAAGGCTCCCACAATGTTGTAAAGTGGAAGGATGCCATTCATGTGATTGGTGCCATTCCAATATCATTTGCCAGAGCTGGCTCCAATGCAGGCTCTCTAATACACACACACACACACACACACTCACGCAAATCATTAACAATAATTGCCCTATTATTTGTTCTTAGTATATCGAAGGGATTCTCTGTATGGGAATATATCCCAGACAGTTTCCATAAAGATATACTGAGACTCATATTTCACACTCGTTTTCCTCAAAAAGTAAAGCTCAAAATGTGTGTGCCGCTCCCTCTAGTGGAGGGATGTGAAAGTAGAGCGATAGAATTGGCTTTTTTATTCACCGGAATCAATTACAGACCCCAGTGACACTGACATGTACAGCTATACTTGCATTTCAAAAACTAATTTTGCCCTCAAACGTCTAAATAACTTCATACTGACTCATCAGCTTTTGCACAATAGAACGATATGCAAACATGCACAGCTGTGTTGTGAAGGTGGGACGGTTAAACTGTGTGCTGTTCAGATGGAAAAACAATGTCGCCATGCCAGATAACTTGCAATTGTGCAAATGGTGCAAACAAATAATATTATTATGACACTTTAATTTTTTTCAGTTTTGTTTCTAACGAGTACAGACAAAAGGAGAATGAGAATGAGAGTGCATTTGGTCTGAAAGGATTCATCATCTCTTTTTTTCTGGAACTGCACATCTAATAGTGCCAGAATAAAGACTGCCAATATCCATTAGCAGAGTGAAATTACACTGTTTACACAAACACAAGCATTTCTGGATCTGTTTTGAACAGGGAGATTAACAGAGAGTGTTGGCAATAAATCTGTGACCACAGGAAGAGGGACAATGAGAGTGAGAGTGTGACAAACTGCACTTTAAACTACAGTTATCATGATTTAAAACCACTAAGCAAATGCCATAGAGCGAAATGTATACAACAGTTAGTTCTGGTCCTCAAATTTGATTGGTTGAAAAGGGTTCCAAAAAGATGTAGTCCAGCATCACTGGGACTTTTCTCTGTTTGTATCACTGTTCCGATTTAGATTTGTGCATTAGTGGTGGGGATTTGGAGACATGTGACAGTGAACTATTTTTGTTTGTGGAGCCAAAATATACAGTGGTTCACAACATTGTCTAAAATGTAGGTTGCCCAATACCAACTTCACCAAGTAGGTGGCGCCAAGTGACCACTGTCATTTGAGAATTATGAGTCATTGAATAATTCATTCAACCGCCAGTAGGGGGCAACAAGTAAAAAGTCTTTTATGGGTAATAATGAGTCACTGAATCATCTATTCAACCAATTTATTGAAAGACAATGATTCATTTGGCACTGAAACAACACTCTTGAGCAATGCTTGGAGACACATGACAGTTTAAGTGTTTTTGTTTGCGAAAGTAACTCGCAATATTGTGTGTAAAAGGTAGGTTACCCAATATTAAATTCGTCATTAGGTGGTGACAAGTGTATTCTGTCTTTTGTGTATTATGGGTCACTGAATCACTCATTCAGACGATTTGTTCAAAAACAATGATTAATTCGAGAACAAAATGACACAATGCTGCCTTTTGTGTATTATGAGTCAATGAATCATTCATTAAACCAATTCATTCAAAAACGATGATTCATTCTGAAATGAAATGCTACTGCTATGCAATACTCGAAAACATGTGATGGTTCATTCTACTGTGGAATTATTTTAATTTGTGGAGCAAAAATTGACAATAATTCTCAGTATTTTATTGATAATGTATATATTGAATACTACTGAGTCATGCATTCTACTGATTTGTACAAAAAAAAACAATACTGTCTTTTGTGCATTGTGAGTGACTGAATCATTCATTAAACCAATTCATTCAGAAATGCCACTACTGTGCGATACTTTGAAACATGAAACGGTTCATTATACTGTGGAACCATTTTTATTTGTGGAGCAAAACATTAACAGTAACTTATTTGTGCCTTAAATGTAAGTTACACAATACAAACATCTTGTTTATTAAAAAAGTTCACCGAGCCATAGAACAAAGAGACATTTTGGGAATCTTTTCACTTCAGCCCTGATTTTGGCTTCAAACAGTGGAGTAGCCAGATGTGATTTTTTTGTTTGATTTGCTGTCAATTAAAATCTGTTCCAATAATGACACACACCATGATTGCAAAATTTGGGGTTTATTGTGCTTGCCAATAGTAGTAAACCTTGACGATTTGATGATCATTATCTCTAAACACCTGCCACACACCCACTCCTCCTGATACATACAAAACACAAAACACATATTAAACACATAACACATATGAAACATATTTACTTATTTTTAAGTACACACATACAATTTTGACAGTCATTGCCCTTCCAGGACATGTATCATAGAGGTTTGGTGAGTATTACTGCTGTCCACACAGGGAGAATTAAACCAGGAGCCATCAAATGGTTCCACATGGGCTTTACAATAACATCCTGCACATGCTAACAGGAGAAAAGCTCCAGCCAGTCAGATAGAACAACTTACAGATCTCATACTGTATCATAATACAGTAGGATTTTTAATTAAGTCAATAAATATAGCATGTTGATTTTATATATATGTCTATGTTTGGTTTTTATTTCTTACAGCTACAATGCATTTTATTTGTGTTTCTGCATCACAGATTGAAGGCTCCTAGCCTAAATCACTATGTGACACACACATAGCAGACCAGAGACATTTGATAGTATAATTGAAAAAAAAAAAAAAAAAAAAAAAAAATGAAAATGCGTTAAGCTAACTGAGACTTGTTATGGCACTTGCATATCATTGCACTCTTGTTGATTGTCATTGCTTCCATTGTCATCATTTGTAAGTCTCTTTGTAAAAAAAGTCTGCTAAATGACTAAATGTAAATGTGAATCCTCACCTTTTCTCCTTCATCCTCCTTGCCAAACCGTGACAGAACTACTGACCACAAATTGATATATCAACTGTCAGAATCCTTCTTCTCAACCAGGGGAATCACTTTCTTAAGGACTACAGTACATATAGACCTGGCTCACATTGTGCATTAAACAGATGAGTCCCTTTGTACTTTCTTTCATGCAGGACTCAACATGCAGACAAAGGCTCATCTGCCTATGGATAGTCCTCGAGGGACCTTTGGCAAATACACAGGATGGGTACTTCAACTATGCGGAAACTTCTCACAGTGGGTGATGTGGAGGAAAATTATGATCCTCCAGTACCCATTTGCCACATGGTCCCAGAGAACTTGAGTCTGTTGGTCCCAGAGCCGGTCCCAGAGGTTCCAAGTCCTGTGGTCCCACAGGTCCCGAGCCTGGTGGACCCAGAGGTTCTGAGTCCGGTGGTCCCAGAGGTCCTGAGCCTGATGGTCCAAGTTGTTGATCTCTGAGGTCCCATGTCTCAGAGCCAGACCCAGAGGTCCTGAGTCCAGTGGTTGCAGGGGTCCTGAGTCCTGTGCTCTTGGAGATCCTGAGTCCTGTGGTCCCAGAGCTTCCGAGTCTGGTGGTCCTAAAGGGCCTGAGCCCAGTGGTCTCAGAGCCGGTCCCAGAGGTTTAGAGTCCGGTGATCCCAGAGGTCTCTAGTCCTGTGGTCCCAGAGAGCCTGAGCCTGGTGCTGCCAGAGCCAGAGGTTCAGAATCTGGTGGTCCTAAAGGCCCTGATTGCAGTGGCCCAAGAGGTCCTGAACTTGGTGGTCCTAAGTTGGTGATCCCTGAGGTCCCATGTTTTAGAGCCGGACCCAGAGGTCCCGAGTCAAGTGGACCCAAGTCCAGTGATCCTATGTATGAGTCTTCCAAGTCATGTCACAACCACTCCTCAGTCATTTGTCTTGGCCACAGGGGCTGTTCTTCACTCCTTTGTCATGGACTGGAAGGCTATCTAGGGCTGTTTCGCTCTTCTTCATCATGACCATAGAGGCCCTGGCCCTTCCTCAACCTCTGTTTTCACCCTGTAGGAAAAACTCATTGGTCTTGCCCAGGAAGTTAGTTCCTCCTCCTTTGGTTCTGTAAAAAAAAAAAAAAACTGCATACACACATATACAAAGACACATTGTGATGGAAAGCAGCAGTACAATACAGTAAGACTTAGTTAACTTAAATGGAAAAGGCTGGGAAGAGGATTATTGCAGTTAAATAACCTTCCAATATGTTTTAAGGGTCAGCTTATGGGCATATTACTCAACACGCCTTGTTATACACCAGCTCAGATCATATTATTCCACAATGCCTCTGGCATATTAAAAGTCCATCAGTTAAAAATAACAAAATAATTGCATTGAAATGGGAAAACACAACTAGTGGAATTTTGCATAGAAACGGCACAGTTCTTCTGTCCTGCTGTCAGTCACGAAGAATATGGTGTCATGGTTGGGTGTTTAAATAATTATTTCACAGCATTTGTAAAATAAGCAATTCAAAACTCTGGAAATCTTACCCTGCAACAGCTGGACGACTATTCCGTTGTCATAGCAGTGCCAGCAGGCCATGTTAAATGTCGATTTTTTTCCCTCCTGGTTCGGTTTGTTTTAAATTATGAACCACAATTTCTAACAACTTTGGAGGTTCACATTGCTGATCAGAGTACATATCAGAAAACTGAGCTGTAATGTTAGATATAATGTTAAAGGTGTTTAAATAACATACAAAATATATGTCCTTTTATGCCGAGGCTGTAGGCCTATTAAGATGGTCCTGAATGATATTTTGCCCCTTTTATCTTTCATACTCTCAATTTATAGCCCTGTGGCTGAACTTGTTTTGTCATTACTTGATTGAACTGTGAAAAAGCTTGAACTGATGTTTTATTCATGAATACAAATAATTTCCCCCGAGAGTTTCTTAGCTGGTTATTTCTCTAATTACCTTATATAAGGTGTTCAAGGAGAAATTAGTATCTTTGGTGGAATCCTTGGCAATATAAGTTCTGTTTTCAGAATCTTATAATATGTTGGGCAGAGGGAGGAGGAAAAGCCATAAAAATAAAATCCATAATTGGCTTTAGTAGAAAAATACAGGCGTCTTAGATGTGTTATTTTAATGAGCACACTTCTGGCACCTATTGCGCTGTATATCACTAGTATAGCAGATAAGACCACCACATTCCCCAAATATAGACCTGCTGTTTTCATTTACTGCATAATGTGGCTGCCTCAGAATACATTTGAGCAGTATTTGAAAACAAAGAAAACATTTGGTATCAAAGTTCACCTTAAACTTGTGGTGACACAAGTGTTAAAAGCAGACTGTGTGTTGGTTTAAACAGCAGGAACATTTGACACCAGGAATTGGGTTTTTGTTTCAGACCACATTTTGTAGGCATTGGTTTTGTAAAGGCGTGCCACAAATGGCCTGTCAGTTAAATGTCATTTAAATGTCTTAAAAATTATATTTTGCTTATTTATGCCTTATGCTGTTATAGTTTCTGCTGGAGTTAATAAAGTGTGCCACTCCTTGGCGATTTATCTTAAAGACATTCGAAATGCACATGTGGTCTTCCACTATGTTTCCATGATGCAATGCAATAGCAGACCCAACAATGTACACTAACAGCCGGGCAGAGAAATGAAAACAAAAGTCAGCAGGGCGGTGGGACAGTTATATAGACTTAAAGGGTTAGTTCACCCAAAAATTAAAATTAGCCCATAAATTACTCACCCTCAAGTCATCCAAGGTGTATATGACTTTCTTTTTTCAGACCAATCCAGTCTGAGTTATATTAAAAATTGTCTTTGATCTTTCAAGCTGTTTAATGCCACTCAGCGGGTGTTGCAAGCATCAGTTCCAAAAGAAGTTAAATAAAAAGCGCCCATCCATAAAAAAAAAAATGTCTCACACGGATCCGGGGAGTGAACAAAGGCCTCCTGTAGCGAAACGATGCGTTTTTGTAAGAAAAATATCCATATTCAAAACGTAATAATCACTTGAATCTAGCTTG
>NW_015633151.1:1856987-1883570 GCF_001515625.1 Sinocyclocheilus rhinocerous
ATTCGTCTGAAAGAAGAAAGTCATATACACCTAGGATGACTTGAGGGTGAGTAATTTATGGGCTAATTTTCATTTTTTGGTGAACTAACCCTTTAAGAGTGTTACATAGGCTTTAGATGGTTATTATTTTTTCTTTTATATAAATGAAGAGTTCAGATGCAAAAGCCTCTAAGTGCCATCTGAAATTTTCTTCTAAAATTAGTATTTTTCTCAGGTTCTTATGTGTAGGTTCAGTAATTTCACTTTAATGGCAATGAACAGGTTATTTTTATTGCCGTTAAAGTGAAATAACTGAACATAAATAGGAGTCTGAGAAAAAGGCTCATTTTCATCAAGTTTCATGTGCGTTGATCGTGATAGTATCCTTGCTGTCAATGCAGGATCAGAGAGCTCTCAAAATTTCATCAAAAATATCTTAATCTGTGTTCCGAAGATGAACGAAGGTCTTACGGGTTTGGAACGACATGAGGGTGAGTAATTAATGACAGAATTTTCATTTTTGGGTGAACTAAACCTTTAAAGCATTTTTAAAAAACTGGAGAATTTTAATATTTTCAGAAATAACATAACATTTTCATAACGTAATGGGAACATTAGCAAACATAATAGAACATATTTTTGTTAGTTGTGTATAAGAATCAGTTTGGGATGCTGATATAAAACAAATGTATTGTAACTAATTATGACATTTTTATAAATATATATAGGCTTAAACACCTTTGCATCCTGTTAATAATCTTCAACTAAAAGTATGCAGAAATACTGACAGAAATAAGATGCATTAGCCATTTAATTATTTGCATGGCACTAGTGATTTCAAGATCATTTTATACTTAAACTGCACACAGAAAGAATCTTGACGGTAGTGAGAAAGTAATGAAAGTGCATGGCTGCATCTGTCCTTCACCTTTTGAGTCATTCTCTTCTCACCATTCACTGGAGAGCACTAATGTTCCTACATGGCCTTTTATTTCAACTCTAATGAGCTGCATGTGCCTCCCTGCTGTTTCACTATCGTGAGGGACCGACAAAAAAGCACTTGCACAATTTAGAAAGGAAAAAGAGGGGGAAAAAACGTTCCCCTGGGTACAGCAGGCCTTGTAAATTACAGGCACAGATTCCTGCAAGTTGTAGTGGGGTTAACTTGTAAATTTCATGCCAGTCTTAATCCTTAATTTAGTCATAATCAAACCCAGAGTGACATGAAACATTGTTTAGGGCACAAACATTGTTCAACACTACTGTTCTTCTCGTTTTCTTTAGATAGCTTAATGAAATCACTTCTGATCACATTTTATTGCTGTATTGTATTTGATCATAGTGTTTGCTTCAAAGTCAGCTTTTGAACCAGTGGAAATGCAACATAAAAAGAATCACTATCAAGTTGGTAAATCTAACCTGCTATTTAGAAAATGTTTATTTTGAGGAACTAATTTAGTCTACAGCTTATTGTTCTTGCTTTGATCATTAGTCAAGTACAGAAACAATCTGCTTATTTAAAACAAACAAACAAACAAACAAACAAACTTAAAAACAAGCATGTATTCCAATGACTGCATAGTTTTGTCATGTTTTGATGTTATATTTTTGTGTAAACTGTTACCTGTCTAAAAATAAAATCTTATTTTGTTTCTACATTTCACAGTAGCAAGTAAGACGTTTTATATGGCATGACTCTTTATAACCCATATTTTGTGGCCAAAATATATTTTAAATGTATTCTAAATATATGTTATAAACAGCGAAGCTCAATTAAATATATTTTTGAAATAGAAAATATATTTAATGTCAACCTTCATATACCAAAACATATTTTAAAATGTATTTCAGGGGCAAGAAAATACATTTCCAGTCTTACAGTAGCCTACATTTAGGCTAAATGCAATAGCCTAGAGATAATAATAATAATAATAATAGTTACTATTAGTTACTATATATATATATATATATATGCTGTATTTTATTCAAATGTGTTATATGATCACGCATGTTATAGACAACAAATATCGTTTTTCTTTACATTTGATATGTGACTATTTTCTTGGGTTGAAATATATTGAGCAAAATATATTTTCAAATGCTTTTCAAAAATATAAAAAAAAAATGGCTGAAACATATTTTGGTAGAAAATATATTTATGTAAATATATTGTATTGCTGTATTGTATTTGATCATAGTGTTTGCTTCAAAGTCAGCTTTTGAACCAGTGGAAATGCAACATAAAAAGAATCACTATCAAGTTGGTAAATCTAACCTGCTATTTAGAAAATGTTTATTTTGAGGAACTAATTTAGTCTACAGCTTATTGTTCTTGCTTTGATCATTAGTCAAGTACAGAAACAATCTGCTTATTTAAAACAAACAAACAAACAAACAAACAAACTTAAAAACAAGCATGTATTCCAATGACTGCATAGTTTTGTCATGTTTTGATGTTATATTTTTGTGTAAACTGTTACCTGTCTAAAAATAAAATCTTATTTTGTTTCTACATTTCACAGTAGCAAGTAAGACGTTTTATATGGCATGACTCTTTATAACCCATATTTTGTGGCCAAAATATATTTTAAATGTATTCTAAATATATGTTATAAACAGCGAAGCTCAATTAAATATATTTTTGAAATAGAAAATATATTTAATGTCAACCTTCATATACCAAAACATATTTTAAAATGTATTTCAGGGGCAAGAAAATACATTTCCAGTCTTACAGTAGCCTACATTTAGGCTAAATGCAATAGCCTAGAGATAATAATAATAATAATAATAGTTACTATTAGTTACTATATATATATATATATATATGCTGTATTTTATTCAAATGTGTTATATGATCACGCATGTTATAGACAACAAATATCGTTTTTCTTTACATTTGATATGTGACTATTTTCTTGGGTTGAAATATATTGAGCAAAATATATTTTCAAATGCTTTTCAAAAATATAAAAAAAAAATGGCTGAAACATATTTTGGTAGAAAATATATTTATGTAAATATATTGTAATTTTTTGGTATATTCTGAAATATATTTAAAAATAAATATACCAACAAAAAAAAAACAATATATTTACATAAATATATTTTCTACCAAAATATGTTTCAGCCATTTTTTTTTTTTTTTTTGAAAAGCATATATATAAAGTGCAAACAATACAATTGCGCTATTACTTTTCTGTACTAGTGTCATGTAAATGCAGTAACCAAGAATAAACACTAGATAGCACTAAAAACTCAACTTTTAGCGTGCGGTCTGGCGGACTGTTCATTTGCAGTGTTTTGTTTCACATAACACATCCGTTTTGTCACCTTGCTCGGAGACAATCATCACAAATAACTTTTTTCTCCATTACGTACATTCTACGACAACAGTGAGTCAAGGTACAAAGCAACTTTCAGTTTAATTCAAAAACTGCACCGCAATTCGTGTGAATTACAGCAGCGGAAATCTATGTTCCATACGTACACACAAGACGCTAATTATGGGTATTACGGTCTTAAAAGAACATGTTCTTTTTTAAATAGAACTGTATTTTATCATAGTTGGCGTTTTAAATATTTCAGTGACCACAAACGTATGGCTGCGCGTTTTAACGAGGTAACTTAAATACACGCTGGTGAACAGAATTGGCGTTCACGTTGGACCGAAGTATCACTAGAACATTTCTAATATACATTCTTTATAATTCCCAAACTGCTGATTTAGACTTCAAACGTTAAAAAGCACCGCCGATTGAAAGATTTGAATGGCCGTCTTTTATTGTGGAAGTAAGTTAGTGCTAAACACAGTTCAAGACAAAACTGTGCCTGTGATCAATGATGTACTTAACAGATGAATCACAGTCTTCAATCCGAAGAACATCCTGAGAGAGAGAGAGAGAGAGTTCAGCATGGCCACACACAGGACATCTCAGACATTTGCTCCACCCAAAGAGGATATGCATGTGGAGCCTGTAGAGGGGCTGAAACTATCCAACCTAAATCACTAGTGATGGGAAGTTCGGTTCTTTTCCGCGAACCGGTTCTTTCGGACAGTTCGGTCAATAAACCGGTTGAAAAAACAGGTTCACCGGTTCTTTTACGCTCGACGTAATGACGTCATTGGCGATGACGTAATGGCGTCAAGTCTATCGCGGGCTTAACACATTCAAATATAAAGTCAGTAATCATAACATCAGTCAATTAAAACATCATTATAATCTGATACGTTTCTTACAATTTGGATTTTTGTATCTAAAGCATCAACACATATACAGGCAGTGATCTGCAAACTAGGATGTTTTACAGTTATGACGTCAATAAATTAGTCTTCATCAGCGCAGAAACTATGCTCCACTTACTATGTATAATCCATTACGGTTTATTTGTAATTAAGTAAACTTACGTTTCGCCGGATTGGCCCATTATCCTCGTTTCACCCGCGCTCACGATGGCATCAGTTGTCCGGTTCAGAGTTCAGACACCTGTGGCGGGCGGTGCTGCTGTGCTGTGACAGTCATTACTGTTCGGTTCGGTAGTTCAGATCACACACGCTGTCGCTGAATCACGCATGCGCAGTATCATCAGCTCACCGGTTCTCAAATCGGACGTGTCCGAAAGAAACGGTTTTCGGTTCAGTGTACTGGTGATCCGAAAACCGATGCAACCGGTTCTTGACTCGAGAACGAGAACCGCTCCAGCAGTGGGTGTGTACGTTCGTTATACGGCTCCCTGCACACATGCTGCTTTGCTCGTGTTCATCTTCAGTTCTCTCTTCACAGCAGTTCAGTCAGTGTACTGTTTGAGTAAATGAATTACTCCGGGATATTGGTTTATTTCGACTCGGAGGGAGTGTCAGCCACGTTAAAAAAGTAAATAACTTAAGTAAATTGTGGATTAATGCTACCTGGAGACGCGAACCGTTTCAAACGATTCAGTCCGATTTGGTGAACTGGTTCAACCGGTTCACTAAAAAGAACCGGTTAAATTGAACGATTCGTTCGCGAACCGGTCATCACTATGAATCACAACTTTTTTCCTGTCCGGGGGTAAAGTCCTGTGCGTGTGTATGAAATCACATGGCATTTTAAGAATGCTTCAAAGATGGCGGTTTGTGGTAACAGAGTGCAGAAAAGTGCATGTTTGGAGGTGCTAGTACGAGAGCGATGGCACGCGGTCCTGGCGAGTTTAAGCGACGCGTCGTTGACGCTCAGCTGCGAGGAGCCCGCGACCGACGCCAGCGTTAACCTGAACGGCATCACCACCAACGGCGCCTACAGTGACCAGCCGGACCCCACCAACAGTCCCAAAGCCGGAGTAAGGACTCCTTTCACGGATTCACAAGTTCCCGAAGCGATTGCGAACCGCAAAAGATGTGTCAAAGTTATCAAGCAGGAGGTCGGTGGATTAGGGATAAGCATCAAAGGCGGGAAGGAGAACAAGATGCCTATTCTTATTAGTAAAATATTCAAAGGTCTGGCTGCGGACCAGACTCAAGCGCTCTACGTGGGGGACGCGATACTGTCCGTGAACGCGATCAATCTGCGGGACGCCACGCACGACGAGGCGGTGCAGGTGCTGAAGAAAGCGGGCAGAGAGGTTATGCTGGAAGGTAAGGACGGGAGAAAGGCTAGAAAACTGTCAGTGGGGTTGTTGAGTTTTGAGTCAGGTGTGAATGGACCTGTTGGTGAGAAGAACTGAAGCATAAACAGCATTCGCAAGGTAGATAAGGCTTACTTTATGCTAAAAACACCTTTGGCCAGTCTAAGCTGGTATGCTGTGCACACTACCTCTATAAAACCAGCAAGTTGCCCAGCTAAATACCATCTTGGAAACCAGCATAAACCAGGTTAGACCAGCAAACCAGGCTGGTTTAAGTTGTGTTCATGAAGGTACTGCAGACAGGTCCTTCACTTACACCTGCGGAAGGTCATTGCCAGAGTGATGGACGTGTTTGCTGTGCCCTCCGGTGTTGTGCATTAAGGATGAAAGCACCCTTGAGAGTGATAAAGCTATGAGATTCCCTCTCACTGCATCATAAAAGCATACCTCAGATTTCAGAGGGACGTTCATAACTTTGCCACTCTCCAGGATGTTTTCATTCCGCTTAGTCATGTTGAAGGTTTTCACAATACAGCTGAAGATTTTAGGAAATGTGGTTAGACACACAATGCATTATAATTGCACTGCAACAGCAGCTAGAAATAAAATACCTGCCACGCAAAATATACAAATAGTGTACCATTTAAAAATATGGGCAAAATATGCAAACTTATTTAATTTATGCAAATTAAGAGCTAAGGCCATAGCACACTGTATTGAGCATTTATCAGTGTTTATGCTTCAAAAAGGTGTTTATTGAGATCAGAATGTGGGAGAGTTTTTAGTAAGTGCAGCAAATCAGGCAAATGTTTTGTCTTTATTCAGTCAAAGATACTAAGAATGTATCCTGTTGTAATCCGTATTTCCGTGTTCTGTACATCCTAAAATCCCAGTCACACAGTATATGCAAAAGCTCTTTCACTATCAGTCCTACTGCTCTGTTGCATTAGCTATTCTCTGCTGTGAGAGACTTTAACCCCATACCACTGTATAATTTTAATGATATTTAAGGTAGGGGTCGACCGATATGTGTTTTTCAAGGCCGATGCCGATACCGATTATTACAGATCAAGTAGACTGATAACCGATATTTTGAACCGATATATATGTCTGGTGTAAAAATGAAAATTAATGTCAAAATTAAGAATAACAAGTCTGACAGTACAGCAGAGCTGCCGATTTGAGGGCGGATCCGACCCGGAGTCTGTTGCTATCAGGGAAGTGACTGTCTTTATGAATGGGTAATCATGACTCACTGACTCACTAGATTCGTTCAAAAACGCACTTTCACAACTGACGCGTGATCACTGAAGCAGCTGCAGTTAGCAAGCAGTGATTGTGAATTCCGCATTGATTGGTCGGACTCATGACTCCCAACAAATCAGATGGGCGGTGGGCGGAGACTGCTTTAGGCCACAGAGTGCTGAGTTCTGACAGGCTGCATCAGAGCCAAATAGCGCGTTTCAAAATTAAGTTGTTTTATCGGCGAATCGGTTTTGAAAATGACCGATACCGATAATCATAAAAATGCTTAATATCGGCGCCGATAATCGGTCGACCCCTAATTTAAGGGTTTTCCTGTACACTGACCTGAGGGTCAGATTAGTCTCCTTCTGTAAATAATTTAAACAGGGCATTGGAGCTCAGTGTTTTGATTTCTGCATCTGACCTGTTGAAACACCATAAAAGTTTGTCGGTTATGACTCTATCAGCTTACTTTGGAAACTGAACACTTAAATTTCAGCTTCAGGATTGAATTGCCTTCAGAGGTCGTATCAGCCTGTGCTTCAGTCGCTGATGGGCTGATGGTGGTATCCGTTAGGAGAAAAGAATATTGGAAATTCTGTCTCTCCCTCACATCGTTCCAGTATTGTATGACTTTCTTTCCTCTATGGAACACAAAAGAAGTTTAGCACACTGCGTTGCCCATTTGGACACTGCTTTTTCCAACCCAATCTCATGGAAGAAAAATTAAACTTTTTTACAAATGGGCAATTTCACACCAATTTGTATGACATTTTATGGTTTTTAGAAAAGAAACTAAAAATGATGGTCCACCACTAAACACAAACCTCAGATCGTATGAAAATGTATGAGATGGTACAAATTCATAAAAAATTGCCTCCATTAACCAAAAGATAAAATTGCTGTTAACTTTTAGCCATGGAGCGATAGTGAACGATGACCAGATGTCAAATATGGCACATAAAGTTTGTCATCAAGTTGCTGGCCAGGTTTGATGTTAATGTGTCTCATAAACAATCATAGTTTGTTTCATATTTAAGTATACATAATCAAATTGCATAAATGTGATTTGAGAGCTATGCCGAATATCAGAATTTCCAGTGAATAACTTACATTTTGGCCTGTTCAACACACAAATCTATCATATGACTCCAAAGACATGTAATGTAGCGCTCTAGTAATATGGAGGGCTTTTATGATTCAATTTTGGAGCTTGACAACCTAGTCACCATTCACTTTCACTGTACAGAAATGAAGAAAAGTACATAAAAAAAAAACAGAAAAGGAAATTATGACTGAATTCTAATTTTTGGGTGAACTATTGCTTTAAATCCTTTACATGTCTGACTTATTTTTAAAAATCAAAAACAAGCTCGATACTTTTGACTTATTTTTGTTTTAATCCTTTTTTAACAGGCTTCATACAAGCATTAATTTGATTCCTATGGAGCACTCATGTTATCATCAGCACACTTTGAAAAACTGATGAAACATTTCACTAGTTAGACTCATCATTGCAAATCTTCAAACAGAAATTCTGATTTAAAAGAAAAAAAAATCCAACTAGTGTTAACATAAAGGTCAATTAAGTTTATAGTTTAGACCAATTTCAGTGAACACAGCATCCAATATATCAATCAACTGTTGTCCATTAGACTCACTATTTTGCTCAAGCAAGTGGATTTTGCATGTCAAATCAAGGCCCTTGATTCCTTTCTCCTGTCCTTGGGATTTGGCTTCGAATAATTCACTTTGACATTTCTTGCCAGAAATATTTGCACATCCTTTTACTCCCACAGATGTACTACACCCAGCTTGTATTTTACCCTGTCACCACTCTATCAATCAACACAATCTTCTTTTAACAGACTCCCTGATGCCTTTCCATACTCTGTCTATATCCTTGAGAAACACATTTGTCCTGGGGGACACGTCAGTGTCTTTGGTAAAATTACAGAGCCAGTCACATTGAAGTCAAGGTCTCTGGATGATATTAAAGAAAAATAAGAGCAGTCTCAAGCGATTTGACAGGTTGATAGCTACCTGTCTATGTGTGCGCCAGAAAAGTTAAATTCTCGATTTAAGTAAAGGACTCTTTTGTCTTTTTTGCAGCACCACTTCATGCCTCAAATTAGCAATTTACCAATCGAAGTCCAAAAAGGGCTTTATTCTTCCTCTTTGAACAAAGAATCCCATTCTTAAAAACTCAGGCAGTTTGTAATGAGGCTGACGAGATAAACACAGCACACAAAAAGCTGCTTGTGTGTATGCCTGATGTTTTATTAAGATAAATTAAATGTGTGTTCAGGCGCTGAGCGTTCAACAACACACTATTGTACTGAAAATAATTGCATATGAAATTAATAGTACTGTAGACCAGGGATGTTTTGAAGAAAAAAATGGATTTGAGTGCCTGCATTCATAGATATGCTTTAAACTAGAATCACTGCTCTCTAAAAACACCCAATTACTGTGGTAAGTGAAGACCCGTCGTAGAAGCCTAGACAAAGAAATGGGGATAATGAAATGCTCTGGAAGTCGAAGCACATTCTCAATGTTACTAGTGTGAAGCATGACAGCATGACTCTGCAAACAGTTTTAGTTATCTTACCTAAGACAGATGCATGAGCCAAAGGCACGAATAAATCATTCCTGGAATGTGGCACCTTATGCGTTCTGTTCTTTCTCATTCGCTCATGTACTCAGTATTGTAAATAAATGATAAAGTGGGAGAGAATGAGATGGGGATTGGAATGAGGGCTGGTCTGTTAAAGAGTGAGGGGACCGTGTAGTAAAGACCACTCTCACAAGTCACATGACCTCATTTTTAAAGCATGCACTAGATACAGGGAGCAGGGACAACACATTTGCACTACATGCAAGATCAGGGCCCGTATGTATAAAACTTCTCAGAAATGCTTTTAAGAATAGTCTTAAGCTTTGACTTAAGTGTCAAAAAATTCTTAGTAAAAAGTAGGACTTTTCTAAGAGTAGAAGAAGCTAAAAGCAACTTTCAGTAAAGTCTAAGACTGATTCTTAAGTGTTGACTGAGGTGACACTTAAGTGTTGTGAACTAAGGACTACAATGATGTCAACACAAAATGGCCGACCTCGACCTCTGAATCAGCCAATAGTGAGCCTGCTCATGTAAAGTCACTGCAGCACAACAACAATCATTTAATGTAACTACAGCAAAATAATTTAATTAAGACACTGAAATATAAAAAAAAAAATGTTTTTTTTTAAAAATGCTTTGCATTGTGCAAAATTATCACAAATTATTACTGATGCTTCGTTTTCTATTGGAGTTGAAGCTATTATGTGAACATGAGTTCCATCAGTGGCTCCAACAACTCCAGGAAGGCCACAATCCTCATAAAAGTGGCTTGTTTATGAAATTCGACATGTTCCCCCTTAATTAAAAAAAAAAAAAAAATGTGCAAGATTTTGTAAGCATATTGCATAGTTTGCTTAGAGTCAGTTGTTTTATTTGTGATAATAATGCAATGAAACATGCCAAATTGTGCGGTCATCATTTTTGGCCATGCTGTCATCAAAGAAATTATGAACACATGCAAAAACAAGAGGACCAATGAAATATTAATAACTTATGTTGTAGTCAATGTGCCAATGTTGCCAACTTAGTGATTTTGTCACTAGATTTAGTGAATTCCTCACTCCTTTAGAGATTTTTTTTCAAAAGCCTAGCAACAAAATCTATTTCTTGGACAAAGCTTATCTACATTCCGAGACTCTCCCATGACGTCATAAAGGCGAGTTCACTGATCTATATAAATATAAATATAGATCAGTGAACTCACCTTTATGAGGTCATCTAGCAAAATTAAGTGACCAGTTTTAGCTACTTTCGATTATAAGCAGTTGGCAACGTTAAATGTGAGCCAAAATCATCACAATTAAAAGAACCAAAGACTTAAACTACTTCAGTCTGTGCGCATTGAATTTATTTAATACACGAGTTTCACAATTTGAGTTGAATTACTGAAATAAATGAACTTTTCCATGACATTCTAATTTATTGACATGCACCTGTAAGCATTTTTGGCATTAATAAAGATTTTAACGAAAAGTAATAATTTGTTTTATGTTACATTCAATTGTGAGTTCATATGTACAGTCAAGTCAAAGCTCTAATGCACACCAGCACACCAGTATAGGTGTGTGTATTGTAGGAGCTAGACAACGTATGATGACGTGTGACGGCATAGTAGTGGTGTCCCAATTCTTAGGGGAATATTTTCACCCCTACCCCTTGACACTCTGTTTCAAGGGGGAAGGGGTATAAAATAGAATTGGGATTGGGCCTAAGTGACCAGTTTTAGTTACTTTCAATTGAAAGCAGTTGGCAACACTGGCCAGTGTTTTTTTTTTTTCTTTTGTATTTTGATGGTTTAAGTGAAATGTGGGGTCATAAAAAATCCACACATCACTTTTGGCCACTGTTGTGTTTGGTGGGGTTAGTGCCACAATATGTCAGACCCTGCTTACTGTGTCATCATGGATGAATTGCTGCATTTTTCCAATTTTCCAGCCAAAAAATGTAATTAATACTTTTATTTCTGCAGTTAGAGCATTGAGTGGAATAAGTTATTATATTTCTTACTTTGTCAGTTACAAAAAAAATTGACTATCTTGACAACCAAGTTTGTATTGTTTTATCAACTCCATATCATCATATAACTCCAATATGTCGTATCTTCGTTGGAAAGTGTTTGTCTCCTCCTCTTTGCTGCCATCTTGTTACTCCTAACTAGGTTAGGAGACCTCTCCAGCTCTCTTAAATAATTTAGGAGCTGAGACCTAAGCCTTGTTCAGACTGTCAGCGCAAATCCGATTTTTGTGCAAATCCAATTGAAATCCGATCATATTTAGATAGTCTGAACGGCAACGAACTACATGAAATCCAATTTGTGCAAATCCGTTTTGAGCTACATTTGTATGTGGTTTGGAATCCTATTCAAATCGCATTCCTGGAAATCCGTTTCAGTCTGACCGCTCAGATCGGATTTAGCATAGCTTTTCACGTTCTCACGCCATGTAAAACGTAAACACGTCAGACATTTTTGTAGAAAATATAATAAATGTCTTTGCAGAAACAAGCTTGTGTTGTTGCGAACTTTAAGTCACGCGGAAAAAGACAATATACTGCTAGTATACTCACCTCTTTAAGTGTTGAAACCAGCAGAGATGGCAGCATGGAATAAAGTCGCGCATTCCTGCTTCCTGCGTTTCTGATGATGCCTCATAAAATGAAATCCATAATAATAATAATAATAATCCAGCGCGACGGCAACATGTTGTAAGACAACATCTGTATTGCAAACTGTTGTTGCTGTTATTGTTGTTTTTAGCGTAGGCATAACAACGCAACGGCATTGCCATAGAAACCAACTCACATTTCGTAAAAAACGAAAGAGTGCTTATGGACACACAAATTGAATATGAACAGTTGCGATACACTGTGTGGACAGTCAGTCATTCAAATCAGATTCCATCCGGATATGCATAAAATCGGATTTGGGGTGACAGTCTGAACGAAGCTCTAGTCTTAACACTTAGGAACCTTATGAATCAGTCTTATTCTTAAGTCTAGGAATAAGAGTAAAATTACAATATTCTTAGAATTTTGACACACTTAAGACTAAAATTTTACTCTGAGCGGCTTTATACATACAGCCCCAGATAATTTTACCTTAGTACTTATTGCCCAGTTAGTTAATGGCTAAGGGAAGTGTAAGTTCAAAACATTCAAAGCAATATAATTTCCTTGATCCAGCCTGGAACGTGACTCGGCCAGTTCTTAACATTCCCTTTAACAAAAGTTTAGGAGACAAAGGAATGTATATTCTCAATCAAAGTCAACTCCACATAGCAAACTATAGAGATAATTGAACAGCAGCTACAAGACTAGAATAACTTGAACCAGAAATTCTGTGTTGTGTATTTACATTTTTTAAGGCATAAAACATTCATTTAATTTATCTTTTAATTAATGAAAATTAAACAAATTAATTTTGGGGGGAAATAAAGGGGGTTTAATATTACAATTAAAACATTGAAGAAATATTGTATGATTATTCCTTAAAAATTAGGTTTTAACAATTTTAGTAGTAGTAGTAGCCTATTACGTTCATTCTGCTGTACAATAGTAGTGTAATAACAATAGTAATGTATTTCTGCCGCAAAGTCTTAAAATGAAACGGAACATTTATTTAGGCGGGGCGCCCCCCTAATATAAAGAATAATGGCGGGGAAACACTGCATTGATCCCGTGTTTTAAACACACAAACCACCTGGAGCATAAGTCAATGTCATTTGGGTTTAATATTGTATTCAAGCATGTTCTTTTATAAACAATCAACTCCAAATAATTGTGCAATAGTGGTGTTACTACTTGAAATGATTTTGCTAGCAATATAAAATTAAGTAACACAAGTCAAGTCTGTCTTCTTTATTTATATAGCACTTTATACGATACAGATTGTTTCAAAGCAGCTTTACATTGATAAATAAGAAAATAGCAATTCAGTGATAAAAAAAAAATCAGTTCTAATGTAAAGCAGCTATAAAAGGACAATAGTAATCAGTTATTATTCAGTTGATATCAGTTCATTGTTGATTCAGTTCAATATCGCTATAGTTTCAGTGATTCAGTTAAAAAAAAGTATTCACATCATCCCTACTAGGCCCTATTACATATTAAAATACACTACCGTTTCAGTTTCAGTTTAATTTATTTATATAGCACATTTAAAAACGACAGAGCCGACCAAAGTGCTGCACAGAGAAGTAGAATTAAGCCAATAACCATAAAACAAATTTACAATAAAAAGGTGACAGAATAATACACAACCCTAAATATACACACAATAAAACTATATACAGCAGTTACTCCAGCCCATAAGCCTTTTTAAAAACTGAAATTTAAATTTTTTTTTTTTAATTTTTAAAAAAATTTACCGTTCACAAACAATATCAAACTTTATTATTATTAATTGATTTGATTTATTTTTGAGCTCTGAACTAGCATAATAATTTCTGAAGGATCATGTGACATTGAAGACTGGAGTAATGGCTGCTAAAAATTCAGCTTTTCTATCATGATGATAATATAATTTTTACATTTTCAAATAGAAAACAGTTATTTTAAATTAGAATACTATTTCACAATGTTGCTGTTTTTACTCAAATGCATCCTTGGTGAGCAAAATACTTCTTTCAAAAACAAAGAAACCTTACAGAACACAAACTTTTAAACAGTAGTGGATATATTTAATATAGTTAAATATTGTGACTAAAAAAATGTAGCATAAAACATATCACCAAGCCCTAATGAATACTACTGATATATGCTTCCTTTCCATTGTGTCGTAACTACATTTAGCAGGTATTGAATGCGAGTCAGTGAAGTGCATAAATGCCACATTTAAATTTATGGACAGATTTTTTAAATTTCAGTGGTGCTTATTGCAGTCATGCAACTGAAGTTCCTACTTAAACTCTCATTGTGATTGGTGCTTTCAGCTGTTGCACTTAACATTCTCCCTTGAGTGCACATCATAATGAGAGCAATTAATGTCCACTCCCAAGTGTGAATGTTCAAGAAAAATGGATCTCTCATGGACTGTTCTCCAATAAAACATGGATTTAATAGCGTATATGAAAGCAGTCAACCATAAACACACCATTTCTCATTGCTAATGTTCATAATAATTTTACATTTTGCTTGGGACTAACCTATTACTCCCCAAATGAAAGTCAACAGCATTAGGAAACTTTTTTTTAAATACTTTTTTTAGAAAGTTATTTTTTGTAATGAAACAGAGGAGATGTGCATAACAAGTTGTTGCCTGTGATGTTGAAGTAAGATGATTCAGTTTTAAACAAAGAGGTAAATTTTAAACAAAGAGAAGTTATAACTAACTGTTTTACCACAAAGTTACCCATTGCCTTTGTAGAACATAGGAAATCCTTTCATAGGTTTGTTGTTGTAGCCGGTCTCTTAGCTTGTCCTTGAGGATAAAGGACCACAGGAGCTCTTACGCCTCTGAATAGAGTTCCTCCTGCTGTGTGGTGGATTCTAAAGTTCTGAGTAGTAATGTTTTATGCAAGAGCTGACTGAAGAATCCTTGACCCTGAAGTACACTGTTACATGTGAGACTTTGGCAGTAGAATTCTGAATCACTTCCTCATTCAGATTGAGTATATTATGTTGTTATCTTTCTTTGTTTTGTCCTTTGTCTTTGTTACTCTTATCAGTGCGAAGGTGTAAAGACAGGGATTATCGTTTAGACATTTAAGTTTAGTGACCCGGCAACTTTGTAAGTCGTGTTTCCTGCGTTAACGTCACGTGTAAACAGAAGGTTATGATGATAACACATACTTTGTGTGTAGTTAGAGGCGGAGTGGTGGACAGAAAATGCATGTCATTGTCTCCTCCTAACTGTTTTTTTTTTTTGTTACCTGAGCAATAGCACAAACTTCTTATTCACTCCATGCCATGCCATGTAGCTGTATAAGAGGCCCAACTCCTGCTGCAGAAAACATCCCCCAAACCATGACACTTCCTCCTCCACCTTTCACTAACTTCTTTATGCACTTGGTATTCAGTCTTTCCTCAGTTTGATGCTGAACAAAATGTTTCCCATCAGACCCAAATATATTAAACTTGCTCTCACCGACTTCTCTTAAACATGCCGAGACTGTTTCAAAACCCTGTTCATCGCTGAACTGGCAAGCAATTCCAGCTGCAGTGTTGAACCAATTCCCCATTGAGAGTCTCTGCATTATCCTGTCCTCTCATGCATTTGTCTTACGTGGATGACCAGCCTTTTTGGGGGACTTGAATTAATTAATATAATTGTAAACCTGCAATATTCGAGAAATCACAGATTTGGAATGACCAACTTTTCTTGCAATGGCTGAAAGTGTCATCCCATTGGCCTTCATCTGGACAAGCTCCTGTCGCAGGGTTTCAGTCATATAGAGTGGCCCGCCATCTTACAATCTTAGTGAAAATTGGAGGAATGCTGCCAGTTAAATAGGGTTTGTCGTATAATTAAGGAAATTAGCACAAGGTGCCCTTATATTAGGCATAGCTTGCCCTATAGCATGAGCATGGTGTATTTTTATTTGTTTTATTAATAAAAGTTCTATGTTTTATATATAGGCTAAAGTGAGTTTGACGTTGTATTTTGTTGTTGCATTTCCCATTGGCCTTCATCTGGACAAGCTCCTGTCGCAGGGTTTCAGTCATATAGAGTGGCCCGCCATCTTACAATCTTAGTGAAAATTGGAGGAATGCTGCCAGTTAAATAGGGTTTGTCGTATAATTAAGGAAATTAGCACAAGGTGCCAGAATAACACCAATGGCTTGAAGGTATCTGTAAGTGTTCCCTAATTTTGATCAGATTTCTTTTTCAAATATGTCATTTAGTTTTTTTTTATACTCTGCTTCAGAATAAAATGAATGTATAAAATGTGCTTAAAAAGGTGCCCTTCTGCTACTGTTACTTAGGATAAATTGAAATAGGACTAAGCAGTAGGCTTAGTTCAGTAAAAGAACAGACACTACAATTAAAAACTGAACGCGGCTGCTCAATGCAGTGTGCCGAACGACAGTCGCATCACAGATCAGATTTCATTTATCCAGTGAGGAGAGTTACTCCGAATTGCCGCTATTTTAAAGTGAAAGTAAAATGGGCACACCGCTTTTACAAGCTATTTAAAAGCGAAGGAAAGCGAGGAAAAGAGGGAACGCCCCGCCCCCGCGGTGATACCGGTATTACCGGTGTTGTCACGTCGATTAACCGGTGGGAAAATTTCCTCACCGTCACAACCCTACTAAGCAGTGACCTTGAAATTTAGGAAATTGTAGGATGTTCTCCAGTTTTGATCGCCACTGTATATACAATGATCAAAAGCATATACATTCCAAAAAAACTATTTTTAATTAGTAACTGTAATATACATACATATATTTTTAGTCATTTTGGTAGTTAAAACAGTTTATGTATGATTTTTAATGATTGTGTACAGTTGAGAAGGTCACCTCATGTAACTTGTCGCATGCTACATGCTAGGTTAATTTTATAGTAGATATCAGAATGTCTAACTCATATAATTGGTCTCCCAACCTTAAAGCATGCAGTTAGAGTTCCTTACTTTTGAAAAGAGTCTTTTTCCAGGGCGAATTTTGAATGATTAATCATTCTGTTGATCTTTTATTACTTGGTCCTGCGGTTAGGAATTGTTTACTTAGCATACTGCAGCATATTATGTGCAAACGTGTTTGTGGAGAAGCATTTATGTAATATGCAACTGGTATGTTACCCCCAGGCATTCAAAATAATTGTTTTAACCAAATTGATGTCATGCCAAATAGCCAAACAGCCCATTTTAATGTGTCTTCTTTATGGGTAATTGTGAAATGCCTCTAGTTTTGTGAAATAGCTCTGTGCTCACTTGGTCAACAGCTTCCTGTAAAGATTAAGCTGTCATATGGGATGGGAATAATTGGCCCTCGGCATGACGTTCACCTGAGAAGCATGGCGGTTGTAATCCCATATCAGCACGTTCATGTGCAGATGCTTTGGCCTCGAGTTCATTGACCTGTCATAAAACCAGCAGTAATCGCCTAGCAATGCAATAGGATACTATGCAAATGTGCGGTGAATTGATTTCCTCACTCAGGACAGCTGTGGGAGTGAAGTGGTTTGCGTAGGGGTTTCCTGCTTTCATTTTTGACTGGTTAAGGCCCAGCGCACACGTGTGATGGAAAATTAACTCGCAGAGCTATTTTGCGTTGTTGTCTTTGAGTATGTGCATCTACTGATACTGTTTTTTTTTCATCAAAGAACATGAGATGAAGAGAACGTGGGAAAAGTTCACAGATACTGTTGCGACCCTTCACTGAGCCCTTTCTTTTTTCATTCCAGTGAAGTACATGCGGGAAGCGACGCCATATGTGAAAAAAGGGTCACCGGTGTCTGAGATCGGCTGGGAGACGCCGCCTCCTGTGTCCCCTCGTCTCGGCAGTCCTCACTTCGATATCCCCAGCCCCCCATCGCTGTCCTTACAGGGCGACCGCAGATGCATCCCCCTCAAAATGTGCTACATCACCCGGAGTATGACTGTCCCTGACCCAGAAAACAGGTACTGCTTCTTGTGCATTCAATATAGTGACCACCATAAGTTTGCAAAACTTGCAGCGTTACTTTATGAGAGGCTAAAATCCAATACGTTAATGTTTAAACTGCATTAAAGAATATTTTTAATAAATATTAACAGCATTTTCGTCAAAATTAATTCAGTATTTATTGAAAAAAATTTAACATATGTGTACTTTGTACTAATATTATGGATTTTTCTTGTGTAGTACTTGTTAAAATGGTGGAGAAGGTGATTGGAAGTGTTTTAGACAATCTATTTGTAATGCCGTCTCAGTATGAGCAGTAAGGGGTCTCATTATTCAGCGGGTGAATGTGACAACCCTGGTAATGCACTCCACACAACAAATGCTTTATGCTGGTGGCTCACTCCGTCATGTTTGATGTCTAAAGAGTACTAGTGTCCTCTTTAGTGTCCCGGACGAACCTTCATATCTTCAAAAGTGATGGAGGACAACATCAAAGTCCATGTCAACAATGACTTCAAAGATTTCATATGTTGCCAGAATGCTTGAGGTGGACACTTTACAAAAAAACATGGCCAAAAATCACTCCAAATAAAATGAAAGATATGAAGCCAAACATTAAACCTGTGACGTGGCTGTTCTGAATGACTATGGAATAAAAGGGAAAAAGAGAGATCACACACCATAAAGAATGGTAAAAAAAAAAAAGAATAAAATATTTATTAAGAGGCCAAAAAGGTGCTCGGTGCAAGGTATGTTTTCTGGTTACCAGTGTCCATAAGATAAACTGGAACATTTATATGGTTGCATTTATTGCACCGCTGTAGATGTCCCAGACCATCGAAAGACAAAAGTCAGTAAGATATAATTGACACTTTTATTCAGCAAGGATGCATTAAATTGGTATAAAAAAGTGTCCGTAAAGACATTTATAATGTTGCAAACGATTTCTATTTCAAATAAAAGCTGTTATTTTTTACTTTCTATTTCTATTTAATAAAGAATCCAGGAAAAATTTATCACGGTTTCCACAAAAATATTAAGCAGCATTTATAATAAGTAGAAATGTTTCTTGAGGAGCAAATCAGCATATTAGAATGATTTCTGAAGGATCATGTGAAACTGAAGACTGGAGTTATGGATGCTGAAAATTCAGCTTTGCCATCACTGGAATAAATTGCATTTTAACATATATTAAAATAGAAAACAGTTATTTCAAAACGTATCTTTTTTTACTGTATTTTGATCAAATAAATGCAGCCTTTGTGAGGATAAGAAAACTTTAAAATTGATACCAACCCTAAACTTTTGAACTGTATATACCATATAAATACAAATATATGGTTTGTTGTATATCAATGCAATATAGTTAACATTTACAATGTTTTCTCAGTTTCAGCAAAATACCATTATACACAATACATGTGTTTCAAAACTATAACCATGTTCACCATTTTCAAAATAACAATAAAAGTCTTGATATGTAAAGTTGTGCAACTAGTGCAAACATCTAAGAAAGAATTTCTCATTCATACATGGAGGATGCAAATATTTAAAATATATATATTAGACTTGTGCCGGTATTCGGTAATGCGATATATCACGGTAATGAATATGCACAATATTGTTATCGTGGGCACTTCTAAATACCGTGAATAATTATATATTACAAATTATTCAGAATTTTGAATGCATTTTAAGAATACTTTTCCCATCAACTGGTCAAAATGCACAACACCGCCGTATGCTGCGTGATAGACGCATGCGCACTCTGATGTAAACAATATACTGTATTATGACAGCACTTTTTTAAAAACTAAATTTCATCATCGTGATAATACCGTATACCATGATAAAAGCATGAGCAATTAATCGCAACATGAAAATTTGATACCGGCATATCCCTAATATATATATAAACATCAATCTCATGTGTGTTTTGTTGTGTATTGCTGAAACTGTTTTTGCTTGAGATGTAAAAGTTCTCACCAACCACACTGTCTGTTTTTGTGCTCAAGCCTCATGTTATTTTTTGCAGTATATTGTACTTTTGTCACCAGAGAAATGAACGTTGTGGTTTGTGAGATTAACCATAACATTACACAGGAAGTGTGTTAAAAGATGATGTACCAGCGCTGAACGGTAATGACAGGCGGAACATGTCACATCCCTTTTAAAACACAGTGAGGCTTTGTGTCTGTGTGCTGCTGAAATGTTAAACATACTCAATCCTAATAACATTCTGCATCCATTTTTATATTTTTGTTGTAGATTAGGATCAAAAACATGACCAACTTGAACCTGAGCACCTATTTTGCTATGTGTTGCTGTATTGTACCTTGTACAACAGTACTCTTCTCTGATTCCAAGACTGCTGATATTTATAATAATTTTATGAAGATATCAGGCAATATCACTTTCGCAATGCCCATTGCCATGGGAGGAATCACAGCCGTGTTAGTATTCAGTACAACTGCACACTTGCTCATAAGACATTGCTTAAATATCTGGCGTGGGTATATAACCTGGAGACGTATGGCGAGATAAACTGACAGGTAGACAGACAGACGAAAGACTGTTCCACTCCTCCCATGTGCTGTCAGTCAGGAGCCCTCCGCAGACTGGCTGCCAGGTCGTCAGTTCTCACCCTCCAGCTCTGTTTTCAATTTGCACGATTGTGTCCCATGTCTTCCAGCCCATCCATCACTGTGGTGTTCATGCAGAGATCTATCAACACTGCAGACATTTCACGGCTTACCTCAAGTGCCACACTGTGAGAGGATTCATGTCAAATTCCTAAACAAAATCCATGTGGTATAAAAATAGATCGTGCCCCCCTCCACCGTAGTCATTTCTTTGGACTGTTCGGTGTTCTGATGGCCCAGAGTGGAACTTTAACTGGAGTTGTTTCTGGTAGAAGTGAGAGTAGCTGGTGGTTTGGGGTATGGAGATGTTCCTCCACAACAGATGTGTCAGTGACCTCTCCATCTGTCCTGTGTTACTCCTGCTCTTGTTTGGTTTGACACAGTGTGTTTGGAGACCATCTAAATTTAGTTCATCTTCTTTTTGTCCTGTTTGACCCATTATTTGGGAGGTTGGTGGTAAATAGAAGAGAATTTGCCCCAAATTTTTTATTTAAAGTTAATTCATTTTTATTGGAACCATGGCCTATGTTTGTCACACATTAATAACAACAACAACAACAACAATAATAAAATGCAAAAGGTTTGGTTTTTAAAAAATAATAAAACTCTATCTATCTATCTATCTATCTATATTCTATTCTAGTTAATAAGAATAGGTTGGGTAGTCATAACATTCTTTTTGGTATAGTTTTATTTTCACTGATATCCACTGGCAATGTTAGTAAAGTAAACTGTTAGTAAAGATGCCGTAAGTTCTCCGAGTTGGACATTTTAGGTTAACTTTCTGAAGTTCACGTACTTCCTTAGAGAGATTTATTTTGACTATGAAAGGCATTGAAACATTCACTTCCTAAATTGGACACAGGCATCTCCATTAGTTGTGAAATTCTCCCAATTATAGTCTTAAAAGGCAGAACTCATTGGGCTTCATCCAAAAAGCTTTTTCCTCCAGTCTACTCCAAACACATCAGCTCCATCTGTGCCCACCCCCTAAGCCCCTCCAAACTCTCTGTCTTCATGAAAGTAGGTCTATTTTTACCAACACGGTGCACCTGAAAATGATATTGTGGAGTGTAAGGTTAAGACTCTTACTCTAGATGATGTATGAGTGGAGCATTTATCACTGTAAACTCCTGAGCTGAACTGATGTATGGTTCTGTTTGAACCGGGTGGATCTGATATTCTGGTGGTTAATGTTGACTCCAGAGCTCTTTCAAGCACTGTCTGTGTGTCTTTAAAGTGACGCAGATGTCTTGTTTTTAATGAAATGTGGTCAAATTTAATCGCATGTATTCTAGTTTGTACTATATTCAACTCATTCAACTCTACTATATTTATTTTTTATGAAAATAATTAATTATTTCTCCATCTGTTGCTTTTTTATACACTACATGTAGGAAGATATATTTTATCTAGATATATATCTAGATTTATTTAATTAAAAACATTGTTTAAAAAAAGGAAATATAATTTAAGTTTTGCTTGAACTGTTCTTTTAATAACCTGTAGCTTGTGCTCCTTTTCTTTCTTTCTTGTGTTTCAGGCAGATTGAGCTGCACTCCTCTGATGCCAAGCACACAATAGTCATGAGACATATAGACACATCTTCTGCCCAGACCTGGTTCACTCTCATGCAAACTGCCATCACAAACCTCACCAGCAAAGTCATCTGTGAACTCCGGGAACACGCGGGCCGCCACGGCATCGCCGGGAGTCGAGAGATCCGACACCTCGGATGGCTAGCAGAAAAGGTGGAAAATTGTTGCATACAATTTTATGAAAAACCTGAGACCATATAAACATTTATCAGAATGGAAGACAAAATGTCAAATTGTTTTTGCATAACTGAATTCATATTTATGAGCTATGTCTTAGTGATGTCACCAGCCCATCTGTTCCAACTGTCCAGTACAAATCAGTTCAGCTCGAATTGAATGTGCATGGCATGAACGTACATCATCATCAAAACTCATACTTTCTACGTGTCATTTAGCTGCATGGCAAAAGTTTGTCAAATTTGGTAAAAATACACTGTCTAAACCCACAGGGATGTCTTGCATAAAACCCAGCATCAGCTCAAGGTCTTTGGTTTGATGTAAGTGTTCCACTGTAATAGGTTTTCAGCTTTATGATAATTGTGGATCTGCAAAGACTTTATACAGTCACTTAAAACTTAGTTATAAAAAAATAGCATAATGACAGAAAACAGTATGGTTGATATTGAGCTTGTTGAAGTGCTCTTTACAGCATTTTTTAATAATCCCCCCCCCCCCTCACAAGTATGACTGTAATACTTGTCACTTACTTACCACTTGTAAGTTCATTCAAAAACACAAGATTATTGTAACAGCTAATGAGAACATTTAGTTTAATAATGAAAACAACAAAATGATCTTTCAGTTGAACTCCCCATGAAATCAAAATGGGAGTTTTGTGGCTTTTAATATAAAACGGACTTAAAGGAATAGTTCACCATTTACTCACCCTCATGTCGTTCCAAACCTGTATGAGTTTCTTTATGTTAAACAATAAAGAAGATATTTTGAAGAATGCTGGTAATCAAACGGTTGATGGTCCCTATTGACTTCCATAGTCTTTCTTTCCCTGCTATGGATGTCAATGGAGACCAACATCTGATCTTCTTTTGTGTTCAACATAAGAAAGACAGTCATACATGTTTGGAATGACATGAGGGTGAGTAAATGATGACAAAAAGTTCATTTTTGGGTGAACTATTCCTTTAAGGTTTTAGTGTTCTCATAAACAGTGACAAAATTCACATTTAGCAGACATGCATATGCATATCAGATTTTTTGTGCAATCAAATGCTGTCTAGTATCTGAAGAGTCCTGCTGCTGACATTGTAAAAATATGCTACAGTTGCATCTGAAATGGTCACTTCTTCACACATTTGCTATTTCTTATGTATTGAAAAGTGGACTATATAGGGAATAGGAAGCGATTTGAGACACATGCTTTCCATTGGGGCAAATGAAGCTTGGTTTCCCGTCAGTACCATGTGAAACATCTCAAGCGGTCAGACAGCTTTTTAAACAGCCCTGTCACAAACGGTCAAGTACTGCTTTGTTGGGACTGTTATGCAAGTGAACTATTTATTATAAAAAAAAAAAAAGGAAAAATATTTTTGATATGTCCCACCCGACATGACATTTTAATTAGAAATACATCAACACCTGCACTCATTAATAGTGACTCGTTAATTTAATGCATAATACACGTTTCAAATTGCCCTTATAGCAGAATGAAAGATGTTGCGCTACTGCAATGTAGAGTCATCACATTATAGGAAATAAATTAAACTTACATCAATTAAACCTACATCCGTAGTGCCTACATAACTATCTAATATCTAATCATATTCATATATATGATTAAGTTGACAGTTGATCGTTTGAGATTGTGGAGCTAATTTAACAGCCTTTGAATTTTTTGTATTTAACTGACTTCATTCGATATAACTGTTCTCTGACCTCTGCATCCCTCCCATTTCCCACTTTTGTGACAGACCTCTTGTATAAATGTTGATGTTTGCAACATCATTTTTAAACAAACTGTAAAGATCACACACAAGCATGTTAAACAGGGTCTGGTTATACTGTACTCTCTAGTTGGAAACATGGCTAACATTCTGAAAACTACAGACAGTTCCTTTTGAAGTGCTTTTTTTTGTTTTCTTTAGAAATTCTCAGAAATCGTGGTGGCGCGATGCTGGAGCGATTGAAAAAGGATGACTCTTCTCAGTGTGACCACAGGTTTTTCCTCCCTATTAAATCTCCTTTTCATCGCCGTCCAATTAGCTGAGGCCTGGCAGGGCTGGCTAATAGAGAACTGCGGTGATGGCAGGGCTGTGGGCAGCCCCGTCTCAGCCTGCCCTTTAATGAGAGCTCCCTCGTACCATCTCCTATTACCAACCTGCCGGCCCCTTGATGAATAATTATATGAGAGGAAAAAACCTCCAGTGCGCTGAATGCCCACAGACAGCGAGCAGATTTCTTTGTGTGATGGCCGGAGCTTATAACAAGGGCCAGTTTGCGGTTACGCATCTGCTTCTGATGTACTCGGCCCCGCTGTGGTCTCTTTTTAGCCTTAAGGCAAACTGACCCTCTGAAGAGCAGCCCTGTGATTTGTGAAGATTTGAGTGGTCTGTCAGGCTATCAAAGCCCTGAGGAGACATCTGTCATAGAGCAGGGCTTCAGCAGTAAATCACACTTGGGCTCAACTTAAGGTCTTATTGGGAAAACTTTGTGAACTATTACTCAGTTGTAGAGCGTGTTTACTTTTGAGCTCATTAAAGTCAGTGTATAACATCGTTTGTAACCCCAATGAGTTGGAATAAGCTTTCTGTGGAAAATTGTTTCTGCAACAGGTACGTTATGAACTTTTTCCCCGTAATTTCAACATATAGACTTGCAAGATTTATACTTGGAACTTGCAATTCTAAGAAATATCTGAATCGTTATATATAAACTCGCTATTGCGAGAAAGAAGTAATGATGTGTGAGATTAAAAAGTCACAATTACCTTTTTAATTTTTTTATTCTGTGGTGAAAACAAAACCGAATTACTACTTGTTTACTCAGAATTGCAAGATGTAAACTATGAAGTTGTTTACATTGTTTCCTGAGTTTATATTGCAATTCTGAGAAAAAAAGAATTGCGAGATATAATCTCAGAATTGCGAGGAAAAGGTCTGAATTGTGAGAGAAAATGTTGGAATTACCTTAAGTTTTCTTTCTTAAATTCTGCATGGAAACAGGCTTCCATATATTTCAGAGTGAAACTAAATATTCAGTGAGGGGAAAAAAATGTTGAGTGGGACTTGATTTTATCCATCTGGAATTGATCTGTTTCACAACAGAATGGTGGTTAGAGGGGAGTGGCTGAAAGTAAGAGGGGTTTGTAAAGTCATCCGAGAAGGAAAGTCAGATGCAAAGCAAGTTATTATACTTAACATTGTTTTTCTGTGAAATAACGTGCACAGATGAATCGTTTACAGCAAGACAGGGGTGTGCAAATCCAATGACATCAATATGTTGCTATTGTTTTTATCATAATGCACTGATACTTCATGTCATGTCTTGTTTTGTTTTTTCAATTTACGTCATTTTTCATTCATATAATTTCTCAAAGCAGATCTGTCTAAATCTCTCTCCCTGACATGGCGCATATTTATAATATAATATTTAATACAATTTAATATTTAATATATTTATATAATAATACAATATATATAATATATAGGCTATTTATTTATTTATTTTAATAGTAAAACCATGGTTAATTTAAGTTGTAAAAGTATCCAGCTTACATTTCACAGTTACAGTAATTGTGTAGTATTTCGTCAGTTTATTTAGGCTAATAATATCCCAAAAAAAACAGCTAAGGAATTATATGATCAGGATGTTAAAATAAACAAAAATCTCACCTTTCAGAGTAGACATTAATAAGCATATCCCAGCCAGGTTCGTCACTTGTTGCGGTTCCCTTAAACATTTCCGATGTAGTCTGTGCGTACTTTCAGCTCTTTCGTATTTGTTTGTGTAACGAGTTTCTGTTTTCGCAAAGCATTTCTGATTTTGGTTGTGTTGTGAGTATTTGCAGCACATGTGCTGTCAAACAGATGAAGATGTTTTCTTATTTTGCAGGTGGTTTTTTTTTCATTTGCAGCGCGTTGATCTTTCTTGGCCACCGTACATTTTGCTTAAAGGGGTCATATGATGCTGCTAAAAAGAACATTATTTTGTGTATTTGGTGTAATGAAATGTGTTTATGCGGTTTAAGGTTCAAAAAACACATTATTTTCCACATACTGTACATTATTGTTTCTCCTCTATGCCCTGCCTTTCTGAAACGCGTCGTTTTTTACAAAGCTCATCGATCTGAAAAAGCGAGGTGTGCTCTGACTGGCCAGCTATCCAGTGCGTTGTGACTGGC
>NW_015633151.1:1883951-1892454 GCF_001515625.1 Sinocyclocheilus rhinocerous
ACCACTGATTTGTAGTCGTGTCCTCTTTTGGAAGACCAAACAAAGTAGTTTCGCTTTCACAACTAAGCACACAGCGTCTTCACGACATGGCGACAGCGGCAACAACAATACTTCAGCGAGAATAAAAGTTACGCCTTCGTTTTCTTTGCGTGCACATTTGGGCGGCGTTATGCAAATCTTCCGAGATCGTGACGTAGGTATGTGGGGGTGTGTTAGAACGAGCCGTTTTAGGTAGGCGTGGTTGACTCTTAACTTTTATAAAGAATATCTCTTTGGATTTGAGACTTTAGTCTTTGCAACTTTACAGATCTTCTTTATGCACCAAGAGCTTGTAACACTCCAAAGAGAAAGGAAAAATTGAAATCGCATCATATGACCCCTTTAAAGTTAAAAATATTTTCCAGTGAGGTTAGAATAACTAATTCTAATAGAAAACTTACTTTCAAGATGACGTATTGTTTTACTTCTCTGGTAAATTTATCTTGTTTTAGGAATGTTTCTAATACAGAACAACAAGGACTCTTTGCATATGTAAATTATATGCTGATGAGTTTATGCATGATAAAAAAGCACCACATATGGAGATTGGTAGGAAAATGAAGGTTGTGCATGTACCCACAATCTTCAAAGTAAACTTTGTACAGGTCTTATATATCTAAAAACTTTTGTGTGTGCACATAGGCCTACTTTCCAGCAAGTTTTATATGTGAGAAACAGGAACTTGCATCAAGACAGTAAACAGGGTTCATTTTGAATTCATGTCATGGTTGCTGACTAAGCACTTGGAGTTGCCTTGATATGCTTTAAACATGATGTAACATTTTTTTAGACCATCTGAACATTACATATGGTTTCTCGTACATTCCATTAGTATAAAATATGCATATCAGATCACATCACACACATTTACCTCTGGACTTAAGTGCTCATTTTGCTGATACATCAGTAAAAGTTGAAGAGGCTGAATGGTTTTGAAGCTTTACTTTGTTCTGAAAGTATTTGGAGTTGCCGTGGTTAATCACAGGAAGTGGCCTTAAAAGAGACACCCTCGAGAGGTTTACCACTCTGACAATGTTAATTAACAAGTCTCTCAGATGAACAAAAGACTTAATGTCTGCGCTTGACGTTTTACACAGGCTTTCATATGAATAGAGGAAAATTAGGACAAAATGTAATTATATGGCACCTGAAAGACTATTCACAAGTTACTCATGGTGTGTGTGTGTGTTTCAGACGGAAAGCGAGAGACAGTGCTGGAAGCCAGTGCTGGTGATGTTGACGGAGAAGGACCTGCTGCTGTTTGACAGTATGCCACGCATGAGAGAACACTGGCTCAGCCCGACACACACCTACCCTCTGCTCGCCACACGGTACACACACTCACACACAGCGTTACTGCTCTCATTTTGCTCGTTCATACAAACACGCCTTTGAAAAAACAATCAAGGCACACACACCTGCACTCCCTTCTGTTTAACACACGCCTCTGTACACACACATGCAAACACACACACACACTTTTTGCATGCCAGTTGGCAGTGCTGACCAATTGGGAACTAAAATACACAACTGCAGCCAGTTGGAAAGAAACAGTACAAAAGCATTATGACTATTAAAGGCCTGTTGAAGCTGTATGAGGTGGCAGCTATTACTGCAAGGGATAGATTTGAAGTCCAAGTTTAACTGGACTGCAGCCCAGATCTCACTCTAGGGCTGATAGGGCAGTTATCACAGGCTCAGTTGGCATGTGCTAATGTTTTGTTGACCCTGAGATTGTCCAAAATGGCAGAAAGTATTGCCATGCTTTTTCTCAAAACTTTTCGAAACTTATTTTGGCTTGACTTCCTCTGTGAAATCTCAAGTTCTGTCAAGCCGAGCAGCCCCGCCAATGGTGAAAACTCATTGGACCAATCCAAAGCCCGTATATAGGATGCAGCAGTGCCTGGTCTTCAGCGGTCTTGGTTGCTGAAGTATTTTCCCATTAATTTTTCCCATAGGGGTCAACTCTTCATTAAAAGCCATGAACAAAACCAACCAGCTCAAATCAGTTCCCCTATGGAGAAAATGAATGGGAATTTACATTCGAAGCCCGACTGTTGCATTCTATTTAATATCAAACCTGAACTTAGAGAAACTGATTCCAGCAAATGGATGTTAAGAAACATGATGTTAAATGAAAAATTCACTCAGTAGTTCATTCAGTAGTTTTATGACACTTACAATAACTACCATGGTACTAAAATTCTATGGGGTACTATTGTGTTTTTGAAAATGTACCATATTAATACCATTTTGACATTTATCATATTTTTTAAGGTACCTTGAAATACTTGAATAAATATCATGAAATGCAAATCCTATAATATAAAGTACTGTGGTAGAAACATAGTAGTACCATGGTAATCTAAGGCACTTCTATATAGAAGCACTATGGCAAATACCCAGAAAATGTTTTTTTTTTTTTTTTTAGTGATTTCCATGGTGCACTTATCTTGAGTTTTTAATCGTAGGTTGGTGCATTCTGGTCCAGATAAGGGTTCACCTCAGCTTGGTGGCGAGTTGTGCTTTGCTACACGGACGGGAACCAGATTGGGTATCGAAGGCCATCTTTTCAGGGCAGAGACCTGCAAGGACTTGTCACTCTGGACCAGACACATAGTCACTGGCTGCCACGCAGCTGCTGAGATGATCAAAGAAGTCACTACCAGTGAGTATGGACCCTACGTCTCGCTCCTTTCACAGGTCTTATGGCCTGTTCACACCAACACTCTTCCAAGGTTCCAAAATGGGGTTTTCACACTGATGCTAAAGAACAGAGGTTCTCAAAGTGGGGGATCCGCAAAATAATTGTAGGTACATATGATTTCCAAGATGTGGAATCCAGTCATAAAAATGGAATTTACTGTATAACGTGTAATGTCATGCAATTTGGCAAATTTTGCATGAATAAAAGTAGTTCATGAAGTTGACTATATGGACTAGTGTCTGTGAATATTAAAGCGCAAAAAGACTGCTATTTAAATATAAGTCTGCGTATCTTTGAGTTAATGAATGTTGCTGTTTCATCTATACATACTGAAGTGTGTTTTTTAGCATCTGCCATCTCACTATATGATGACAAGAACACAAACTTTAAACAAAAAAATAAAAGTCCAATTTAACTTGAAATTTTGAGAGAAATAAATTACTATCGTGCAGTAGAATGTACTTCTCAAAGTAATAATTATAAAATTATTAAAACCATTTTTGTTTAAGAATAATCATACACTTTTTCTTCCATGTTTTAATTTTAACAGTAAACCCATTGTGCAGCACTTTGTTTGGCAAAAAAAAAAATAGTTCATTTTAATTAGATTACATTGCTTACATAAGATGTGTTATGCCTTTATTTGATTACCAATGTTGTTGATAATACATTTGTATTACATCATAAATCTAGAAAAAAATAAAACTAACAGAATGTATAAAAATAAATACACTCATAAAGCATTTCACAGCTCTATTATTGTAAAAATGTTAATAAATTGTTACATTTTACAAATTTTATGTTTTCAATTATGCCTAATTAGATACTTAAAATTATTTAATTGAACCATTAAAAGAGTCCAGAAAAATTAAAACTGGGAAAAAAAAACATTTTAAAATGAAACTGCATCTTTATGGACTCCTCGAGTCTGAAATATTGTACCAGGATTTGTCACTTATTTATTAGGTTTATTTAATTTAAAGAATATTTTTCTCTGTGGCAACAGTTTGTTTTCTGTTTTAGTTAGTAGTAGTCTGGAACTTTGCAACAAGTGTTGATCCATGTCGGCCCAGGATCTCATTTATTTTCTTGCGCATTGATGTGTTTACATTAGTTTTACCGCTGTAGTTTCTTAAATGTTAAACACATACTTATGTCAAATGTAGATTTGTGGGTACTCGCAAGCTTCCATGCAAAGATAAATGCGTCTCAGTCGTCTGAGGTCGCGGTCCATGGCTCCAACTGTACAGTCAATTCAAAAACGTTCTGTGCTGCACTACAATATTTCTGAGTTTTGGATGTGCGTTATTCATACTGAAGTCGTTTAAGTAAAGAGTGTATTTTTAGAATGGAATGCCATGGCAGAGTTCCTGTGTGGTCTCAATGCAGCAGGCGAGGGGCACCGAGCAAAGCATTCTGGGAATTGAAGCTCTCAGGCAGTCCCTGGGCCTGCACTGATAGGAAATGTATCTGCTGTTACTGAACTGCAAGTGAGCCCCTGGAGATCACCGTGCCTTATTTGGATATTTTGCGGTTTTCCCTTTCTGTCAGATATTTTCACTGTTCTGAGATCAGGCTTTGAGATAATTTCTACTTAACCTACAAAGCTGGAATGGCAAGTAGGCCGAGATTAAACTGAGCAATGATTAATGTTGATTTTACTGTCATGAGTTAAGCATGTTAACAGTGCTGTGAGAAAGCTTCTGAAAGAAACACAATAAAAATAGACTGGCCTTGTTACAACACGTCACTCTCTAATTAATACATTTGGGAGAAGATAATTACTTTGAGTTTGTAGGAAAGAGCAACAGATCCAGATCGTCGAATAACACGTTAGACTGGATTTGACATATTTGTTCCCTTAAAAAGATCCTGTTTGCGTCAGGATCTTGGAACTGCTCCATATTTGCGATTTTATGGGAAAGGCCCATTTGGCAGCTGATGCTCTATTACCTGTGTTTAGTCTAATCTTATAATCTGTTCAGAGCATTTGTGTCTCCAAAGATTCATTCTCTTCGTTCTCTTTTCATGGGGTTTTGTGTGTCATATATTTTTTTTTATTGCTGACCACAAGACTCTAAAATCCTGTTTTAGTCTGGAATGATGATAAGTCAACAAAAAATTATTAGAAGCAAACCTAAGGCCAAATGAGAATGTAATACAGTTGAATAGGGGCCAAGCAATAAAGGTGCTTAGGTACCTATTGTATCCATTAGTTTTAGTCTTTTTTTCTTCTTCTGCTGCTCTGGGAGTCTATGGCAGCCCATAGAACCACTTGCGGGAAAGTTATGAAATTTGGCACATAGATAGAGGACAGTCTTAATATTAACCATAGCAAATTTGGAGTCTCTATCTCAAACTCTCTAATGCCACCAATAGCCCAATGTGCACTCGTATTTCTGCTAATAGGTTTTGAAGCATATGTTCTAGAAGCAAAATTCTTTTTCCTCTGATTCCTTGGTTCATGCCGAGTCAAACGCATACCAAAATTTAAATTTCTACACATCAAGATTTTTCGCAATTTTGAATTTTGCGAAAAACCTGCTTTTTCAAACTCGTCCTAGACAGTTTTTCTGATTTTCGCCAAAATTGGCTCAGATCATATTCAGATTATGCTGGCAAAAGTTATCAAAAGATTTCTGATACATCAAACCATTCTCATAAAGTACATTAAAGGCAGAGTAAGTGATTTTTCAAAAACACTTTAGAAAACTGATTCGGGCCGAATAGCATGACAATTCACACAAAAATGGACATGAGGCTGTCTTCGCAATGCTTAAGTATATGACCAAACTTGGTACGTGCTATACCAAGCATTTCAGAACAGTACCACCTACTGGTCAAAATGTACTTTTTTGTTTAGAATTTCTGAACAGTGTCATTAGATTCGGAACAGCATATCGAATCATACGATACCCAATTTTCCTATGTCAGCCATTCTGAGCATGGACCATTTCGAATTTTGTAGCAAAATGCTATATTTTACAAACGTTTAGCATGTTGTTATGAATCTTATGAATTGTATAGAACCACTTATAGGAAAATTATGAAATTTGTCAATAATTAAAGATAGCTCCTTAGCTATTCATTTGACCTCTGTTGTGTTTGGCCCCTTAATTGCAGCTTGCAGTTATAGTTATTATTATTTGTTAATTGATGGCTCACTGAATAGACTGCACTCCGTGTAGATGAGTATAAAAAATGGTTAGTAGATGTCAAATGCTTTGTGTAATATTTTTGCTGTTAAAATATTTTTTAATAAATATAATTACTAATACTAATAAAAACAATGTAATAGATACATAATGTATTAATAAATCAAAATTGTAAGTAAGCCATTTGTTGGTTAATTTCCCTAAAACTTCTAACATTGGCTCTGTGGCGCTTTCCACATTTCATCTTTAATTTGAGTGGCCCAATACAGCAACAATTTTCTGGCTCCATTTATAGTATAGTATCTGTAGTGGATGGATTCTATTATTTGGTTTTCTTGTTCTGTTTAGAAGTACTTTCATGTTTACTAAAAGATTATATAAAGTAAATGTGTTGTTATTATTAATTTGGTAAAGATAAGCCTGCATAGACACATGAGGAACATTAAAGGGGTGATGCTATTTTAAAGATCATTATTTTGTGTATTTGGTGTAACCGAATATGTTGACATGCTTTAATGTCCAAAAAACACATTATTTTTAAAATACTGTACATTATTGTAGAGTTACTGAATTAATAACTTAAATTATTAAGTTATGTCTTATTTGTTATAACAAAGTTATTTGGAATAACAAAGTTATTGTAGTTGAGAGGCCCCAAAATTCCTATGCTAAGCTGTTGATGCTGAAAGAGAGGCTGTTTGTGACTGACTAAAAGCCCATCTGGTGGGAAAGAGTCCCTCAGTCCTGAAGATCAAGCTGTTTTGATGGGGATAAGGTTACAGTATTGTTAAGAGCAACATGGGAACAGTAGTCCAAAATCCCCTTTTTAGGAACCCCTCACCCAGAGTGTGTAATTAATAGGTGTTTGAGTATTTCATGTCAGTGTAATTCCAATTTAATGGGTAAATTGCAGAAGAAGATGCTTTTTCATTGCTGTGATGATCTAATCAGCCTAATGGACTGGGCTGTAGCCAGAGCTGAGGGGTTTCTCAAAGACACACAATGTGAAAAGAACACACTAGCCTCGCAATTACCAAGTCAAAGAGAGATTCAGGAAGCTTTATTGGGGCAAATGGAGGGGACAGCAGAAGTGGATCACTGGCACACTCACAATAGACACGGTAACAGTAGGTTTCCACAAATCCTGTGGTGCCTGATGAGCTGTAATTGAATGTATTGGAGGGGTGATACTGGATACATGGAGTCCTGTGATGTATTTGATGAAGCCAGGGAGGTATTGAGTAGAGATTACTGGTGATGAATAATGTACCAATTATCAGGCGAATCAAAGGACATTTATCTCACAAATGGAATCCTTTTTCATTTTAGTCGCACCTTAATGGAATTTGCTTGGATTGATCAACCAGAAAGGCAATTCCATTAGTACTTGAACTCTTACTGTATTTATTCATTTTTATTTGTATTGTTATAGTACTTTTAAAACCTATTTTATTATGAAATTGTACCCAAGCCTTTAATATCAGAAATGTGAAAGCATCTACATGAATAACTTTCATGTAGATGCAGGAAGAATTTCATCAACTCGTCGTAGTTGCATTTCAATAGGACAATTTTAGACAGTTTCACGGATCTAATGATCATATAATAATAATAATGAAAATGTACTTACTTTAATATTTGCTTCACGTCTGCTTTTTAACCCTCTGGTATGACAACTCAAAGTAATTATTTATGGTAATCGTGATGGCTGTATTTAATTCAGAATATTCTTTGTGTTTGTTTCTTCAGGTTGTATGTATCAGGCTCAGGACTGTCGGTTGGTCATTCACTATGAGCGAGGTTTCTCTGTTATAGCTGATGGAGAGGACAGCTCTGTGGCACAGCCTCTCTTCAGTTACCCATTTGAAAAGCTGAAGATGTCTGCTGATGATGGAGTACGGATCCTCTATTTGTTTTGTAAAAATCGACGCGTTTCAGAAGGCGGGGCATAGAGGAGAACCAATAATGTACAGTATGTGGAAAATAATGTTTTTTTTTTAACTTTAAACCGCATAAACACATTTCATTACACCAAATACACAAAATAATGTTCTTTTTAGCAGCATCATATGACCCCTTTAAGTTATAGGTTTATAAGTTGGATATAAAATAATAATAATAATTACCTACTAATGTTTACATAGATTGTCCTGATTCAAAACATAAATAATCTGAGTCATTTGCATCCAAGTCAATGTTCATGGATGTCTTAGTGTGACATTTTTCATGTTTATTAAAATATATTTAGGTAAATATTACTTTTTATTACTGTGTGTGTATACATACTAGGGGTGCAACGGTTCTCGGTAAAAGACCGAACCGTACCGTTCACCAACCTTGGTTCGGTACGCATTTGTACCGACTGCAACTGATTAATCTCAGTTCTAACAAAGGATGATGTTTTGGCAAAAAAACAAAGGTTCAAATTAGGGCTGCACGATAAATCGCATGCGATATTTAACGCGCATCTTGTCAGAAAGCTGGTTCTGTAATCAGCGGTAAATCTCCATCACGTGCGTGCTTTCACATTGAGCAGCATTAACTACACAGAGCCGTTGTTCACAGACAAGCTGCGCAAAACCACGATCATATTTTGCGCATG
>NW_015633151.1:1892524-1898762 GCF_001515625.1 Sinocyclocheilus rhinocerous
CATTAACTACACAGAGCCGTTGTTCACAGACGAGCTGCGCAAAAAATCGCGCGAATATGAACGTGGTTTTGCGCAGCTCGTCTGTGAACAACGGCTCTGTGTAGTTAATGCTGCTCAATGTGAAAGCACGCAGGTGATGGAGATTTACCGCTGATTACAGAATGGCTTTACTGACAAGATGCGCGTTAAATATCGCATGCGATTTATCGTGCAGCCCTAGTTCAAATACACATTTGGAGCGACAACTTTTGATATTGCACAATACAGGCTTTGCTGTCTCACGTTTGCGTCCGTGTGTCTTTCTTCAACCACACAGCCAAACTGCTAGATGGTGCTGTCGACTACAGGAACAAAGCGCAGCAGAAGACGTTTGTTTATCTCGTAATGCGGCAGCAGTGTAAACGAATAGACTAAAATTGATAAGAATTTAATGGAATTCTCTCTTAAATTTAGCTGTTGTGTAATGTTGTTACATGAACAAATATATTACGTTTTTGGATCTCTAGATTCATTTATGATTTGAGCTTCATCCCGTGTGATCAGCCTCACTGCAGTCTTTGAGCGCTTTAGGCAATCAGACTCTATTACATTCATTTCCAATGGATTTGACATTATATACTGAACAAAATTATGGAGTGTTTTAATTTTGGCCATTTTAAAGTGGCCTTTTATTGTGGCCAGCCTAAGGCACACCTGTGCAATAATCATGCTGTCTAATCAGCATCTTGATATGCCACACCTGTGAGGTGGATGGATTATCTCGGCAAAGGAGAAGTGCTCACTAACACAGATTTAGACAGATTTGTGAACAATATTTGAGAGAAATAGGCCTTTGTGTACATAGAAAAAGTCTTAGAACTTTTACATGAATAACTTTCATGTAGATGCAGGAAGAATTTCATCAACTCGTCGTAGTTGCATTTCAATAGGACAATTTTAGACAGTTTCACGGATCTAATGATCATATAATAATAATAATGAAAATGTACTTACTTTAATATTTGCTTCACGTCTGCTTTTTAACCCTCTGGTATGACAACTCAAAGTAATTATTTATGGTAATCGTGATGGCTGTATTTAATTCAGAATATTCTTTGTGTTTGTTTCTTCAGGTTGTATGTATCAGGCTCAGGACTGTCGGTTGGTCATTCACTATGAGCGAGGTTTCTCTGTTATAGCTGATGGAGAGGACAGCTCTGTGGCACAGCCTCTCTTCAGTTACCCATTTGAAAAGCTGAAGATTTCTGCTGACGATGGAGTACGGATCCTCTATTTGGATTTCGGTGGGAACGAGGGTGAAATTGTGAGTAAAAGTTGAGGTTCATTCAGCACCAACAAAATTAGTCATTCATGATGGGGCAGTTTTGCTGTTTTTTAAAGGGGTCATATGATGCGATTTCAAGTTTTCCTTTCTCTTTCGAGTGTTACAAGCTGATTGTGCATAGATAAGATCCCTGACGTTGCAAAGACTAAAGTCTCAAAACCAAAGAGATATTCTTTATCAAAGTTAAGACTCTGCCACGCCCCCCTAAAACGGCTCATTCTAACACGCCCCCACATATCTACATCACTATGTGGAAATATTAGCATAATGATGCCGAAATGTGCACGCAAAGAAAGAAGGCATGGTTTCAGTAACCGCAGTTAGTGTTGAAGCAACCATGTCAGGGAGACGCTGTGTGTTTCAGTGCGAAAGCAAAAGCACTTTATTTGGATCACTTACAACAGAACAGCAATGCATTTTATGGACGACCGTTTCGTGAACCTAGGAGAGGAGGTAATTCTGACTTTGCTATGACAATCTGGCGCTTCTGAATCAGCTACTGTTTTGTTATTAGTTTAAGTATTTGCTATTGACTGTTCAAATGCAGAGTTTTGCGCATCAGAGAAATAGGCCTTTTGTGTACATAGAAAAAGTCTTAGATCTTTGAGTTCAGCTCATGAAAAATGGGGGCAAAAACAAAAGTGTTGCGTTTATAATTTTGTTCAGTGTATAAATATAATGGACTGAAATCAGTGTGCTTATTTCTGTTCGCAAATAGTGCATTTAATCAGCAATCGAGTCACGGTTAAACTTAAAATGCATGGAGCGCATCAGAAAGGAGCGCAATTATATTTACTGAAAAATGTATCATTTATTCCTTTTAAGAATATTAAACGTAATGAGATACAATAATGAGTCCCTTACATTTACAGGAAAAATAAATGACAGTAAAAAATTTATATGTTCAGAAGACAGAAAGTGTTCCTTTGTACCATTCTACCTCTGACCAGCATTTTAAAATAAATTCAAATAGACAATAGATATTTATAATTATTTCACAATATCGCCTTTTTTTTTTTTTCTTACTGTAAAACATCTTGTCAACTCAAACTGTTAAAACGAGTTGTATATACATTAATATAAATTAATAAATACTGTTTATTACTGATTAAAATAGCTGTTTGATTAAAATTATTCTTTGAATGGATTTTTTTTTATTCCGTTGCACTGCAAACAAATACAGAGATATTTAATACATATTGTCAATACAATATATTTTTGCTGTATCACACATTCTTATATGAAATTCTTCAGAACAGGAAATGATGCATGTCTGTACTGATAGACAGCTCATCTCTGAAAGACCTGTCTGATCATGATTGTGTTTCTCAACATATGTTTACCACATCAGGAACTTCCCTTAATCGCTTAATACTTTTTTTTTTCTTTTTCTATTCACAGCAACTGGACTTGCACTCCTGTCCCAAGCCCATTGTTTTTATCCTCCACTCCTTCCTGTCTGCTAAGATTGCAAGATTAGGATTGGTAGCCTGAGATTGAACTGTTACAGACTGAAACAGTGACGTGATTTATTCCAACATGGAGAAGGGAAAACCGGAACGCAGTGGAGCTCACAAGACTGAACGAGGGCGATGATGCAGAACTGGCGCTGAAGCAAACCGGACATTTCATTAATGATAAACAATGTATTTTTCAGAGAGAGATTAATTATAGTGAAACACAATTTCACATTGATTTTCTACGAAAAAAAATCTAACTATATAATGAACACTAACTTGTGATTGGAACTAAAAAAAAAATACTCAAAAGTATTAATTTAGAATCCAATACAGCAGAGTATTCAGCACTTACAATGCCATTAACTTCTATATAACAGGAGGGAAGGCGGCCATCTGTATGACAGCTGTCCAAGTAATTACATCTGTCTGGCAGCTAATGTGGATTAAAGAAAGGCTAGTTTAAACCTTGTTAATGCACATAAAAGTTAAACGGCCTGAAAACAGCCATCTCGTTTAGTTTCTGGTGCTTTCACTCTGGAGATGTGCGACACTGATAGTTGAGCAGAATCAACAAGAATGTTCTAGAGTGCCGGTTATCAAAGAAGCATGTCAACAAACTGTCTGCTTTCACAAGGCCTTTGTGACAAAAGAAGAAAATCGAGAACGGGTCAGCCCTCCCCTTCAGAACTGTATCTGTTTCCACACAAATGGAGTTTCGGTGACTTTTACAAACGTCTCGCTCATAAAATCTGGAGTCCTGCTGTACTAACTTCTGACGTCCAAAAGAAATCTTTAGTAACGCCATCACATTTGTGTAGTTGTTTTTAATATTCATCAGAAGGGTGTTCTCCATTCTTGCGTGATGTGCTTGCATGCACGCTAGCACAACAACTATTGTGGAGGCTCAGATTTGCTCTCATTGGCCTGTGGTCATATTTAGCTTCACTGTGCAAACACACAAAGGCCATTGAAGAACTTTGGATGTCAGATTATAAATTAGAGCACTTGAGCGTTTTCAAGTTAACCAGCAATTAGTGTCCATTGTCAGGCACTGAGCGTTCCCAGAGCACTGCTCCACTGTAGGGGTTATGGATTTGGGGACAGCAGGGCCCCTGTGGCGCAGCCTTTGTCGCATCTGTGAAACTGTCCCTGCCACATTCCAGCGCACATGACGGATCCAGGAGTCACGGGGCTGAGAATCAGATTTCGAAATTAAAGTGATAGTTCACTCTAAGATGAAACATTCTGTCATCATTTTCTCCCCCTCAACAGAATACGAGATATTTTGAAGAATGATTCTGTCCAAACTGTAGAAGTCAATGGGGTCCAACAATTTCAAGCTCCAAAAAGAACATTAAAGGGATGGTTCACCCAAAAATGAAAATTCTGTCAGAAAAAAAAATAAACACTTTATTCAACAATTAGTCTCCTCCGCGCCACCATACTCTCCAAAATGGCGCCAGGGTGACACGGAGGAGACGAATTGTTGAATAAAGTCTTTTTTTTTTTTTACTTGTGCACAAAAAGTATTCTCGTAGCTTCGTAAAATTATGGTGGATTTACGATTAAGATTACATGGATTATTTTACCGATCTCCTTGCTGTTTCTGGACCTCCAGGATCCTTGCTGTCTATGGGAGGGTCAGAGAGCTCTCAGATTCCATCAAAAATATCTTAATTTGTGTTCCGAAGATGAACGGAGGTCTTACGGGTTTGGAACGACATGAGGGTGAGTAATTAATGACAGAATTTTCATTTTTGGGTGAACTAACCCTTTAAGGAAGTGTGAAATTATGCTGCGTTCACATGTCGTAATGACAGTAATTACTAGTTCATGTCCTCGGACACAAAATTAAGCAATTCTTTGGCAAAACTATTATTGGCAAAATGAATTTGTGTAATTTGAGTAATCAATAAATAAAACTACAATATAAGTAACAGTTGTTATTAATAAACATTTTATTTAGTGGGCTTTTAGTTATTCAACACTGCTATAGCTACATTAAACTCGCTGCCACCAGTCTCTGTTCCTTACCCTCATCCAGAACCGACGAGTAGAACACAACGGCAGGGTAGGCAAACGAATTGCCATCACATTTCTATGGCGCTGAAAAAGCATGGAATACAACCATACAAAAGTGTTTTGCATTAGATGTAAACAAATTAAAACAACGGCCAGTTACACACCAGGGGCCCGTTTTTCGTACGTCGCTTATTATATCCGAGATGAAATGTCACATCCAAGATAATTGCGCTAATCAGGATCTGGCTAATTGGGTTCTTCGAACGCACCTGTTGTTGATGATTAGTATGGCTGGATTGAGTTATCTGAGATAATTGCGCGTTCATGGGTTGGTTTAAAAGGGGCTATGTATCGATACTCGAAACCACGATCAGCAATGCAGCGATTGGCTGGCGGCAAGACAGCAACGTAATGACATCATATAAGCCTGTACCTTGATGGTGGCTGAACAAACTCGGGGTTACAAGATTAGTTTTGAGTTGACAAAACCAAACCAGTCCAATCCAGCTTTGTTGGTACCATGAAGCTGATCATCAACTTTCTCTGTCAATGCAGGCTTGATCCTGAGTTAATGGAGCACGTGCACATGAAAGAGTGACATCAGTAATGAACAGCCAATCACATGCCTTGAAACTGTGATTCACTTCTCTCTCGAGAGTCATGCCTTGTCCAAATACCCACACTTGCAGTCTTGGCCACTTGAGAGCGCGTGCGTGCGTGCGACAGGAAGTAAGTGCGCAAAACTGTCCCAGGTCCTCAAAACGCCAAAGTGCAGTGACCTTAACACACACTAAATCCACACTTTCTTGAATACCGCTCTGGAGCGCTATTCGAGGCTTAAGTGTATCCCATCGTGCATCATGTTTTGGAATAAATCGTAAGATTTTTTCAGAGATCTCGCGAGAGGTTACGGAAACTTTTCCAATGTAAGTTAAATATTAATATAATAATTAGGCTATTATTGCATATAATTTGGTAGAAAAACAGTGTTGCACGTTTTACTGGTGCAAAGAGGAGTAGTGGTGATATTTATTTTGTACACCATTTGCAAATGCTTTTCATCACTTAATTAGAAGCAGCTGCAACTTAAACTGTCATCTGTTATAGGCACTACTGAACAGATATTTAGAAGTTGATTTTAAAATGCAAAGTTTTTAAATTAAAATAAAGCTATGCAAACACTTGCATTTTTACAACACTATAAGTGTGTCCCATACGGTAATGAAAAGTTCGACACACACTTATGGTCTTCATCCGCACTTGAACACTTGGGCCAAATACAGGACATACGTCATATAAGTAGTCAAGTGATAGTAAAAGACCGAAAGTGTGGGTATTTGGACAAGGGGTGAATCGTCCTGCTGGGAGATGGCATGATCACAGTATGTTAAGGGGCGTAACATTTCCGTCACACGCTTGAGGTATTCGGCCA
>NW_015633151.1:1899580-1907557 GCF_001515625.1 Sinocyclocheilus rhinocerous
TCTTGAATACCGCTCCGGAGCGCTATTCAAGGTTTAGTGTATCCCATCATGCATCATGTTTTGGAATAAATCGTAAGATTTTTGCAGAGATCTCGCGAGAGGTTACGGAAACTTTTCCAATGTAAGTTAAATATTAATATAATAATTAGGCTATTATTGCATATAATTTGGTAGAAAAACAGTGTTGCACGTTTTACTGGTGCAAAGAGGAGTAGTGGTGATATTTATTTTGTACACCATTTGCAAATGCTTTTCATCACTTAATTAGAAGCAGCTGCAACTTAAACTGTCATCTGTTATAGGCACTACTGAACAGATATTTAGAAGTTGATTTTAAAATGCAAAGTTTTTAAATTAAAATAAAGCTATGCAAACACTTGCATTTTTACAACACTATAAGTGTGTCCCATACGGTAATGAAAAGTTCGACACACACTTATGGTCTTCATCCGCACTTGAACACTTGGGCCAAATACAGGACATACGTCATATAAGTAGTCAAATGGTCAAGTGCAAAGACCGCAAGTGTGGGTATTTGGACAAGGGGTCAGTGCGATTCACTACCAAAGATTAAAAGATAGAACAATATGAAGAATTTAAACACATTTACAAGATGAAACGATCAATCCATGAAAGAGGAAAACTTAAAAACATCTTGCCATATAAGTGCAAGTAAAAGTTGTACAGTTAGTTTATAGAGTTGATAATATTTAGGTATAAAAACACTTAAAATCTAAGCCCATATGTAGTCATGTTTAAAGCTATTGATTCTAAAACTTATATTGCATATTATCTATGTTTATATTAATTTAAAATAAACGCTTAATTACTATTAAACTAAGCTAACTTGTGTAATGGATTAAGGGTATAATAATTATATCATATAAAATAATTAAAAAAATTAATCTCTAAAAATCAGACAATTTTATCTTTAAAAATGTTTTTCTATGTAGTGTCCTTTAATTTGGAGTAAGAGAAACTGGGGGAGTGGGGTATGTGAATAATGGCAGTAAAAAATAATCACAATTCTTAGCGAATAATGGAAACTGTTTGTAAATGGGAGTGAAGAGCTTTGCTCTTGACATGTAAACATCATAATGTGATTAAGTCCTTACTCTAATTATTGGAAATAATTGCATTATTCGTGTGCATGTAAACGTAGTCATCGTTTTTACATTAACACTTGAACAATAGTCAATTGCAGGAATTATTAAAAAAAATAGTATGAAATAGTTGCTTCACTACATTTCACTGCTGAGGCTGCTGCCATTTTGAGTATTTCCCATAGACTGTATAAAAACAGTTATTTCAGCATTGTGGTCAGGTGGTGCAACTCGGAGGTCGAGTCACTGAGTTTTTTGAAGTGACTTATGTTGTATGATGAACGGATTGCAATTTAGGTTTTTACTCACTCCTATAAGAATTTAAAACACTGGTTACATCAGATATGGTAACAGATTTTTAGACCCCACTGATTTTCATAATGACAAAAGTATTGTTCAAAATGTCTTGTATTCAGCAGAACAAAGAAAAGGTAATATAGGTTTGAAACAACATGAGGGTGACTAAATTATGCCTTATTTTTGAGCGAACAATTTTTTTTATAAACAAAGAAATCACATAATGGATACGTAGAGCAGCAGGTGCTACACACATCCAGGCGTGGCATAAGCTTTAACCCATTCTTCCGCATTTCACTTAGTTCTACTGTTTAGGAATAATGTTATTCACACTTCCTCATTTTCAGCGCAAGTTTCAATAAATGGTCACTGGGGAGGAAGTTTCAAGTTCTGAAAATGACAGCATATTTTCATAGTACGATGAACTCTTCTGAAAAGTTCAAGGAAAATTTGATTCTTCATGCTGTGAACCCTTTTATATCAAGACGTCAGCATGGAGAACAAAGTGAGATGTTTAAACACACTGTAGAAAGGAGTCTGAAACCAAGTCTAAAGTTTAATAGTTTACCCACGCAGATCAAAATACTGATTCAGCTTGGTAAAAATCACAATGTATCACAATGTATCAATAAACTAAAACCTTATTAAAAACATCTGTTTTATTCAACATCATAACACGGAGTTTCACCATATGAACTAGAGCAGCTCTGGTGATAACAGTGAGTTCAGATTGCATGTTTCCTTCGAGGGCTCTCAGGGTTGCCAATGTAATGTGCAGCCCCCTCCCTCCTTTCCCATCACCCCTCTGGGCACCCAGGAGCGAGAACAATGGCCCTGTGTGGGACTGGAATGTGTCCGGCGACGTTGCCAAACGAGACACCCTCAACCTTCTCTGGGCGGGGAGTACCAGAGAGCAGTTACTCTTTATGACCTCAGCCCAATGTGACCTTAGGTAATTTTAGGTTAAACTACTTGCAGCGGTAGTTTAGTGCCGATAGCTTGTGTGTGACCAACGAAAAAGAAAAGATGAGGCAATCACAGAAGGAATGACGAGCTGAGACTCTCATGTGTTCCTTGTTTCATGCTTGAGTTGTGATTTGAGCGAACTGATTACTGAAATACGATCTGGGGAGAAACGCCCTCGGACTGATTTTCATGATGCAAAACAGCGCTTCTCAGAAAACGTGGGGCCATATTTGGCTGTTGTTTACATTAAAATGATTATCACAAACACAAAAAAACAATATAGAAATAAATATGTACATGCCAGGAACAGTTGTATAATTAATGCTGTGAAGTTCTACAGCATTTAAAGCACTTTTCTTAAAGCTCCATCCCTTCACTTTGTAGCATCATGATGTTAGTTCTTATCCCGGTGTCCTACTGCAGGTTTACCTTCAATGTTTCCAACTACAAATCAAGTCATCTTTTAGATGATTTCTCCACAACCCAATCAATCACCTGTGGATGAGAACAGCGTGTGTATAAAAACATTTTACATTGTATCAATTTTGAGGGCAGCTTACAAAAACAACTCAAAACAACACAGCTGTAATTTGTTATTTTCATCAACTCGGGTCCTCTCAGAACACAATAAGCTGAAGTGCGTGCTTTACCTGTTTGACATTGTTGCTGGCTGCTTTCTTCATTTCCTCATGAAGGCCACGTGAGGTTTGTAAAACAAACAGGTTGCTGAGGCATAACGGCTCGGAGAAGAGCATTGTGCAAGCTAGACTTTGCTAATGCTTTATTACATTTATGCATACTTATACTAACATTCAAAGGTTTGGGGTCAGTACGATTTCTTTTCAATGAAATAAATTTTATTCAGCAAGGATGCATTAAATTGATTAAAAGTGACATTAAAGACATTCAGATTATTAAATGAAGTTTGTAAAATCAAGGTTTTCATAAAATATTAAGCAGAACAACTTCAATGTTTTAAACAGTGATAATAATAATAAATGTTTCTTGGGCACCAAATCAGCATATTAGGAAGATTTATGAAGGATCATGTGACGCTGAAGATTGAAAATGGCTGCTGAAAATTCAGCTTTGCCATCACGAGAATAAATTGCATTAAAGATTCAAATAGAAAATGGCTTTTCATAATGAATAGTTACATTCTTTAAAAAACATTGAGTAAAAGAAAAAAAACAACTTACTGAACTGAAACTTTTATATGGTAATGTATGCAAATGCTCTACTACATTTATACATAAATGTGTTTTGAGTTTGACTAGCATACCATTATAATAATTACATTTAGGTGAAAATATGGATGCATGTAAATTTTCATCTGAATATAAACATTAATAAATTAACTTTTATTAACTTAAGCTTAAGTTAATATATCCATGACAAGTTACATTTAAAGGGATAGTTCACCCAAAAATTTCTTCATTAATTACTCACCCTCATGTCTTTCCAAACCCGCAAGACCTTTGTTCATCTTCAGAACACAAATTAAGATATTTTTGATGAAATCCGAGAGCTTTCTGACCCTGCACAGACAGCAAGCAACTACCATGTTCAAGGCCCAGAAAGGTGGTGAGGACATCGTTAAAATAGTCCATGTGACATCAGTGGTTCAACCGTAATGTTATGAAGCTACGAGAATATTTTTTTGTGCGCAAATAAAACAAAAATAACGACTTTATTCAACAATTTCTTTTCAATGGTTTTCTTTCCATGATGGTTGAACCACTGATGTCACATGGACTATTTTAACGACGTCCTTACTACCTTTCCAGACCTTGCATGTTTCAGTTGTGTTGCTGTCTATGCAGGGTCAGAAAGCTTTTGGATTTTCATCTTAAAGGGGTCATATGTTCTTGCTAAAAAAGAACATTATTTTGTGTATTTGGTGTAATGAAATGTGTTTATGCAGTTTAAGGTTCAAAAAACACATTATTTTCCACATACTGTACATTATTGTTTCCCCTCTATGCCCCGCCTTTCTGAAACGCTTAACCACTGATTTCTAGTCGTGTCCTCTTTTTTTCTGCTTTCGCAACGAAACACACAGTGTCCTCACAACATGGCGGCGGCGGTGGCAGCAACAATAAAGTTACACCTTCTTTCGTGTTCAGAAGATGAACAAAAGTCCTACGGGTTTGGAATGACATGAGGGTGAGTAATTAATGACAATTTAAATTTTTTAGGTGAAGTATCCCTTTAAAGGTTGCATATAGCATCCCCCCCCAGTCCACTTAGAACATTTATTTATACAAAACATCACACAACCATGAGATATAAGCCACCCAAGTTTACACAGAACATCAATGTCAGTTCAGTATACATCACCTTGACCTGTCCTGATGAACAACATTAAGAACTATGCTGGTAAGTGAAGGCTAGCCAAACATAACAGAGGCCATTTATATATTGAGGTCTTAAAGGTACCGTAGCAGAGACAGTCTATATACACTGTGTAAATTATGAATGATTTTGGTGCGCATAAAAATCTTGACTAAATCAACTTCAGGGAAAAATACTAAGGTGCTACGAAAGTTATTTTTTTCCTCACTGAATGCTTTAGGAACAAAGCGAATTGAAGCACGTTTCTTGAACTAAGTTTTTGCTCCCCTGTCATGGATAAATGATGTCGATAACATCAATCGGCAGCATTTACGCAGCATATTTTGAGCGCTTCAAAGATGTCCTAAAGGCAGGACAGCAGGGTGCGAGGGAAAGAGGCAGAATGATTCGTACCTACCTTCAGATAAAACTTTGATATGTCAAACAGTCTTTGACTACAGGCTTCAAAGCACTTGTGTTCACTGCTGATCCCATGTTTATTGAGCGTCTTAGCAACCACCTCCCTCAGCATCTGAAGCAGAAACAACGGATGAGAACGATGCACAATCACGTAACTACTGCACCCACAGACCTCACATAAAGACCTGACATTTGCTGATGACTGGTGGTGAATACACTGAATAAAGTAAAGGGTTTAAGGTTTTGAATTGGCTGAGAGCTGTTTTGCCTGATTCCATGGCTCTCTGGAATACTTGATTCTGACTGGTCAAATGCAGCATTCAGTGGGCAGATATTTTGAAATAATGACCCTTAAACTGCATATTTGACCGTATTCCCTAGCAACCAATTTTCTACAAAGCTCTACTATTTTTATGTCTCTCTTAGAACTTAAATCAATATTTCATACCCATATATTAATTTGTCAAGTTGTAATGTTCAAGCGGGGTAATGTACATTATGGAAATATATTTAGGTTTTGCCTTGTTTAAATATCTTCAATATTACATTTCTGGCTGATACCAATAAATTAATGTTTTAAACTATTCAATTTGAATCATTATTTACAATTTATTCATTCTGTCTAAAACTAAATAAAACACAATCAGTCTTTTTTTAAAACAAGTTAATAGGCAATGCAAAATTATAATGTACAGTAAGAAAAATAGATATTCATTTTGAGATTTGCTAAAAATGACATCATAATGTTAAAATTAGTGTTTTTAAAGATGAATTTAAGTGAACATTATGAGACAGCAAAAAAGGAAAATAAGCATGAACAAATAAATACCCAAAATTGACCTATTTATGTCAGAGGCAATAGGCTCTTGGCCAGCTCTCCGTAATATAGCATGACTGCTTTTTGGGTGACCCATCTTTTAAAACTTTCCCATTCTGCCCCCCTTTCTCTCCTATTTCACATCCTGTCTACTCTCCATACTGTCCTCTATAAATAAAAAAGCAACACAGAAATATATCTTTAAAAAAATATATATTTACCTATTTATATGCAATATCTGCCAATAACTTTAAAAGAAAAAAAACCTAATATCACATGACAAACAAAATGATACCAATATATATTGTGCATCACTAATGCAGATTTTACCCCAAATTTCTGCAGAAAATGTGCAAATATCAATTCTCCAGAGCCTGGTCATTAGCACTTACCCTGTTGTGTTTCTGGGAGCGGGACTCGGTCTGGGTGGGTTTTTGATTGGGCGAGGGGTCGGCAACCGAAGCAGAACGTCTGGCCAGACCTGAGCTGGAATGGGAAGCTTGCTGCCGCAGAGCCCCCACTGCTGGGTGAGTACCACTTGCACCCAGAGATCCAGAGCTCTCCGATTTACAGAACCTGCCAAAGGGATTTTAAAAGGGATGAGATGGATGGTGTAAGATATTGCTTCTCTGAGATCATCAATCCCACAATCTCACTTTGTAACTCACATCAAAACTCTAATCAAAATGACTTGATGTGACGGCCTACTTAAGCATTGGAGCACACACTTCTACCTCTTTTTCTTCAGTAGATGTCAGCTCCAGCGCTCTCTTTCTAAGCCCATTTAATAAGAAACTGCTCAGTTCCAGGATTATTTTTTTTATCCTTGAACATAAATTTCCAGGCTTGTGCTTTTAGTTCCCGATGATGTGACACCGCTGTGGTAATTTCAGAGTCTGAGATGATGATGATAGGCCTTAAAATTAATGTGGCCCCTGGAGTTCTGCAGTAGGTCAGCATTTAAAAAAAAGTCAATAAGCTCATGTCCTGACAACACATCATCTAATGCACGCTGGGCTTCTGTGGCGGCAAAGAAGGCCAAACATTAGACATTTGATCACTGCCATATGTGAAGCGCATTTAGAGAGGGTCTACTTGATTTCAGCTAAAAATGCCGGAAATAGTAAGACTTTGACTTTCAATGCAGTGCTGCTCAGTAATTTTTATTTATTGCTCATTTCACCCTTTGACAAAGCCATCAAGCACAGATCTATATTCAGTTTGGGTGCGAGTGACGTATGGCGCATTCAAATGCATGTAAAGTGGAGGAACGGAGGGACAGAGGAAGGCAATGATGAGCAGGCAGAACTAAAATGAGCCACAAGGGAGAATCAATGAACTGACAGCTTCAGAAAATTTACCTAACTGGAGAAACATTAGTTTGACTGTCTAACTGAACGTCCCTCTTCTGAGAACTGGTGTGTAATGATAGGTCGACTTATTTAAATACTGGCAAGTAGAATATCATTACAACAGCCTGGCCTTAAACACTCTTAACAATAATAAAAATAATACAAATCATTATTAATATTTGAGCACCAATAATAATAATCGATAATTAAGCACCAAATTGGCATAATAGTATGATTTCTGAAGGATCATGTGACACTGAAGACTGAATTAATGGCTCCAGAAAATTCAGCTTTGCCATCACAAGAATAAAATACATTTTACAATATATTCAAATAGAAAACAGTTATTTTAAAATAGAATAATATTTCACAATATTACCATTTTTACTGCATTTTTGATCAATTAAATGCAACTATTGCAACACAAAAGGACCTGAAAAATTATTGTATCTAATTTAGGGCTGCAAAACGATGAATCACTATTAATCGCATTCAAAATAAAATTTTATGTTTACATACTATATGTGTGTGTACTGTGTATATGTATTATGTATATATAAACACACACACATATATGTATATAGTTAAAAAAATATTTGTATGTATATATATTTAGACTTGCAAAAATGTTTTAGTATATATAAACATAAATATTTTATATATAAACCTAACATATTTTCCCTTAATA
>NW_015633151.1:1907803-1922870 GCF_001515625.1 Sinocyclocheilus rhinocerous
TGTGTGTATATATATATATATATATATATATATATGTTTGTGTGTGTTTATATATACATAATAAATAAACACAGCACCCATACATATAATATGCAAACAAACTTTTATTTTGAATGTGATTAATCGCGATTAATCGTTTTGCAGAACTAATCTAATTTAATGCCAAATGACCTGCTACCTGATGCAAAAATAAATAAAAAACAATGTCCCAAGAAGACCTGTGGCCATCTATAGGTAAGAAAAAGCCATGAGATGACCCTTCATCATTAGGGCTGGGTTTTGACACAAATTTCACGATTCGATTCGATTCAATATCGATTAATTTGGATACATGTCAGGTACAGTACATGCCAAATTTTCAAAGAAAAAAAAACGAATGCTTCAACTAATGCTGTAAAATATACATGAGTCAGTTGGTAATACATTACTATAATACTGAAGGTTAAAATTACACTTAATGAAGTTTTTAAAATAATAAAGTTACAATTACATAATAATATTTCTACTTCAATTCGTTTTTTTTAATAAATATAAACAATGGTGGCTTGTCATAAAAACTTAATGAATTTATTCAAACATTAAACATTGAGGAACAGTAAAATGTATAATGAATATGTTATATGGTGCATATATTTAGCAAAATGCCCCTCTCTACAGTTTATTGTTCTGACTAATGAGTTTATGGTCACAGAATATGTTTTTCTGAGGTAAATGTGACGTTACATTGTTTACAAGACGTTATATTGACAACTTTGCGCGGCTGAAACACTGATTGAGCGATTACACGAGACAGGATACGAATTGTAAAGTTGTACTCTTTCTTTTAACTTACATTCGGATGTTTAGTCATGATTATTTTGTGCTGAAACTGGTATTAATGTGGAGGAGATGATTAGTTCCAGGCGATCTGTCAATCCACATTAAACAGCGCCAAAGCGGCATTTATTGTTTAAATACTGCAAATACAATGGACAGAATTTGAAATCTGAGACTTTGTTTCATATTAAAAGTACCAAGGCACAATGCTTATTGCGATATATTGGATGGGAAGTGCCCTTCAACGTTCCGTCCATTAACTGAAAACAGGCTAGACTAATCGATTCTTGGGATTTAAGAATCGATATCGTTCTGTAAAAATGAGAATCGAATAATATCGAGATAGATATTTTTTACCCAGCCCTATTCATCACTAGTATGCATGCAGTGTTGTCACCTCTTGTGTGGCTGGAGGTCCGTTTCGCGGGAGCGGTGTCTGAGGCGGGACGGCTCGCTGTGCAGAGCTTCACCGTCAGGCACACTGCCCGGTTCAGACAGCACAGCTGGGGAGGGTGCAGGACTGAGGGCGAATGGCACAGGGCAGGGCTCCTTACAGCATGTGCTCTGGGTCTCATATCTTATTAGACGAGACTGCAGCTTCACAAAGCCACGGTCTCGCTCAAGGGCCCTACACTCATCCAGACAGAACCTGAAGCACACCCAGAGAATGCTTGAGAAGATGGAGGAATTAGGGAGAACAGATTGTAAAATGGATGAGTTTTTATATAGACACACACATACACACACACTTACTCTATTCCATGGTAGTGGGATCGGGCGACTTTTGAGAAAGGAAGCTTGGTCACCTTCCTGGGTGTGAGGTCAGGAGACAACTGAAAGGCATGTTCACTACACAAACAAAACCACAAACCATATTTAGAGACATTCAGTTCAGGAATGATTAAATATGAGTATTTCTAGAGATAGTGTGTAACTGGTAGAAGGCAAGTTATGTAGAAAATCTTCACAATTTATTTGTTTCTCAGTGTCTTTAGTATTATCTTTATCTCTGGTACATAACTAGTACATAACCTCCATTTTATTATTCACAATAGGGCCACCAAAAATGAATGAATGAATCATCTGATGTTGTTCCAAATGCATAAAACGTGAACCTAAGATGATTTATTAACTATTTCTTAACAAAATTTTACAAACATGAATTAAAGTTTTAAATTTAATTACATGATTTATTATTTTAACTACATTTTAAAACATGAATTAAACAGTTTTAAATGTGTTAGTTTGTCAATTTAAAAGTAATTTATAAATGTAAATTTTTATGTTTGAATTATTAAACTGCTAACTTATTCCTTCAGTTTATTATCCTCCATAGGCCTGTCAAGCTCCCAGATGACAAAATAAACACCATAAAAGCACAATAAAAGTGGTCCATAGGACTCACACTTATATTCAAATCTTCCAAGTCATATGATAGATTTGTTTGACAAACAGACAAAAAAAAACAAAGTCATTATATACTGAAAACTTTCCCTTTCTGTAGCTCTTTAATATGGAACCATTTTGTACATCCATGTGCCATTTTTTTATGGCATTTGTGATTTTTATAGTGGGGTCCTCGCACAAAGCTATATATGATATAGTGTCCAATTTATCAATACTCGATGTGCTTTTTTTCCCATTTTAAATCCTGAACTGCCACATTGTTTTTTATTACATGGCAACGAGTGTTACCTATTGTGTTCCAAAGAAGAAAGTCAGTCATATAGGTTTTCAAACAGTGTGAGGGTGAATAAATAAAGAACTTGGGGCTGAACAATCCCTTTAAGACCAGTGCAAGCATAAAATTAAAAAAAGAAAAAGTTGTAAAACTTGAATGATGTTTTAAAACTTTCTACCATGTACACACATGCTCCCTCCTTGTCTAGAGGGACTTGAATTGCGGTTTTAATAAGCTAGGGAAAAAAGTTATTAAGAGACATCATGTCAGACACTGTGTGTATGACCAACCCTCTAAGCACTGGCAGCGGCTGTAGTTCCCCACTAGGCAGTCCATCAGGGGTGAAGTGTTTCTCTGGCATCCAGCAGTGTAGAACTTCCCCTCTGGCTATCTTTAGGCCCCATCAGACTCTCAGAGGAACCACTGCTGAACAGCCTGCACCTGTGGATGACACTGAAATTTATTCATGCAACCAACCACAAATTTACTATTCCAACCATTGAACAAATGCACAAGCTATTTTCCCATCTGATACACTGGTTTGAGATTCATTAAGCCCTCAACAAAGACAACAACTGATGGCTCCAGACATGGTAATGAGTTTTCAGATAAGGTGATATGGTACCAGATGGCTTACCTGGATCTTTGTCGGACTCTCTGTATGTTCTCATAGTTTTGTAGGACACTCCTCTCTGGCCATTCTGTGCGAGCACAACATTTCACATCTTTGAAAGAAATGTAATGGTCAGGAAGAGCCACGAGTTGAGTAAATAAAAGTTAATCTTAATAAATAAGAAAACTATGTAAACTAAGGATTACATATCGTTATTCACACACAGGCACAAAAGTGTTTCTAATCAAGCTCTACGATATTTTACTACATATTTGCCTGTCATTTGGTATTTGGCAATACCATATATTACTAATACTACATTTAGACTAGTGTTTGTTCTATGTATTAAGGTGCAGTCACATGAAACAACATAGTGTCAACATAGTGAATTCAGGTGACCAACTCACTGAGAAATCTGCATGGCCAAATCTTTCGCCCTCATGTGACATTCCCAACCTTGTGGATTACTACTGAATCCACAGTTTTCACCCACTACAATTCTTGTGTTTTTTCCATTAAAAAACCCTGCAATTTTTCCTTTTCAGCATGGCATGTTAATAATTTTGCATCGTGTTAATGATGCAGCCAGTAGGGCCCTATGATTTCCGCGATGTGGAAAACGCGAACGGAATCGCAGAATCCAGTCTTAAAAACGGAATTTGCTGTATAATGCGGAATGTCACGGAATTTGCCAAATTTTGGATGGTTACATCAAAAGCAGTTGAACTACAGTTAAATCAAAACATGATATGGACTAGTGTCTGTGAATATTAAGCTGCAAAAATACCATTTAAATATGAATCCTGCATGTTCTGCGTGTCTCTGTGTGAATGAATGGCGCACATGCATGGTTCTGTTTACTACACACATACTGAAGTGTGTGTGACACTCACAGGGTTTTCAGCCTCTGCTGCCCCCAATATAGGAGTACATGAAGACAAGAACATAATCACTAGAACTGCTCTGAGAGTCAAACTGGATTTTATTATAATAAACATAAGCAGTAATCAATACGATGTATAATATTATTAATGTATCATAATGTAATAATTAATATCACAATCCATCCAAATTTTTACAAATGATGTATCCCTAAAGCAAACTGCTCTGTAAGTACTCCTCACCACTAGTGTTAGAATAGGAAGTCCGGTTCTCCTTCTCCAGGCACATGCGTTCAGACGCTCTAGACAGTGTGGAGTCGTGCATTTGAAGGTACTGCTCTCTGGCCAGATTCAGCAGAGCCTTCAGTTCATTCACGGGAATGGCAGCAGACTTCTGGGCCTCCTCTCTTCGCCCTAGCCACAGATGAGATGCATCATTAAAATGTCTCTCATTAATCACACTACCCTTTCAAACCAATCTGTTACATATTATATCGGTCTGCTTCATGTTGACTTCCAGTTTCTTGTAAGACACACTAATGAAACTTCTGAGACAGCTGTATAATTAATCATGTTTTCAAATCAGTTCCGACAAAATCCCCTCTACATGTGCCTTAAGTTATTAAAGGGTAAAATTGTGCATAATCACACATTTTCACTACTAATTTGATGTCCAATGTATATACAAATTACTCCGTATACAAAGTCTGCAAAGAAAAAGTGTCACGTCTGATACAGCCTAGGAACTAACCTGAATTTATTAGCTACAAGCCTAATAACAGTGGTCTGACATGCCAAAATTAATCTATCATAAAGTCTATCATGCATCATGTTGAGGGTCTGACAAAAGCTGTATTGTTTACCACACAAAAGAGATCTTAATTTTCAGAAAGCGCTCACGTGAGACTGAGAATGTGTGACCAGAGGAATATGATTAGAAATGTGCTGCTCTGGGGTGACTGAAGCACAGCGTGTGAATACTTAGAGGTCCTGGTGAAAGATTTTCCTTTGCCTGGGAAACACTTACGGCAGCATTCCTTGAGGACCAGAGTCTGCACCTTGGCCAGCTTTCTCTCCCTTTGCAAGAACTGCTCTCCACGGAGACATGGCAGGGACCGTAGCCAGTTATCAGTGCTGCTCCCTGTGGAGAAAGAAAAGAAGAGAATGAGAGTATGAGAGAATGAGAGCAAAGTACCAGGAGAGAAGCCTGCCCAAAATGTCCAATCTTACATTTCAAAACTGCAATACTGTTCTTCCTTACAAGCTTTGTTTTGGTAACATTAATGCTCTTACATGCACACTATTTAGAAAAGCCATTATCTATTTTCTTTGATACTTCAGCAAGATCAAAAAGTAAAACCAAATTCGAGAAAGAGAGTTGAAACTTTAAGTATGCCATGCACTGTCTAATCTTTAAAACCACAGAAGCATGTTAACAGTTTCATAACCACACATAAAAATTTCCAGTGACAAGCATTTGCATGTCCACACTGGATACAAAACTGCTGCAAGGCCTGACACAATCACAGCCAATCAAAAGATACTTGATATTTAAATGTACATTCGCTGTGGGTAAGGCAACTGAGCATGACACAGCAGAAATAGAAACCCAGCTATCTACAAAGTATCTTGTTGCTCATCACAGTCGCAGCTGGTTTATTCAAAACTCATATTTACTAAAAATATCTTTAACTAGTTATGTTCCGTCATGACTGGTTCACATTTAATATTTCTTGTTCTTCCACTTTTCCGAATGCATTCAACATTTGCCTTAACCTTTTGTATTTCCTGGGTCCGGGCAAAACCGGAGCATAAAAAAAAGCATTAATAACTTGATCATTTTCAACTAAAAACATATTGTATTGGATCAATAACCTCTTAGCAACACGCAAATGTGCAAATATTTAAATGTTTTTAAAGTTACTGTGTTATTACCATGTTGTACTTGCAATACACTGGTTTTGCTGTTAGTGCATAATTTTCAAATAATTTCTGATTTTTTATTCAAAAATATATAATAAAGTTAATATAATATTGGTCCCAGCTTCAGATGTCACGCCCATATTATATGCCAAACTCCCTCATAGAACAACAAAGCCGTTGTGTTCACAATTGTGACGATGAATGCTTATCAGGATCAACTAAGTGCTGGATTTCCAAAAGTATAAGAAATATGTAAAGTTTGCGGCATAGACTCTTTAAAATACATCCAAGAGTTTTACACACTGTTATTGTGGAGACATTTCCACACCCCAAAACATGAAGTGCCCCAAAACGAAACATGATTGGTTGCTTTACCTGTCAGTCATATGGACTTTTTGAAAGCGGCCAAGGTTCCCAGAACTTCTGATGTCAGTTTGAAGGTCTGGCTACATGAGACTAATGTAGTATTAGTGTAATGCAAGGAAAAATAAATTAAAATAATAAATATTTGTGAGAAATTACAATTGAATAAATGAAATTTATTAGAACATATAAATTAAGAATTACCAGTATAAACATCATTGACTTCAATTGGTTTAATATGACAAGGTTTTAAACTGATAAACAATTGGGTTCAAACAAAATCAGATTATAAACCAGTTTTTCTTCATTTTGTTTTGTTGAACATGTTAACTGTCAGTCCCACTTTTTGAGCATAGACCTGAAAATGACATTTAAATCTAAAAAGCCATCCAGGGACAGAGGCTATAATTACGTATTAGCTCATTTTTGAAAGAATTTGTAAATCGTTTGTTAAACTGTAAAAATACTTGCATTAGCATTTTAAAACGCTTAATACTATATAAAAATAAAATATGAAATAAAGGGAAAAAAAGCCCTGATGGCAAATTAATTTGACTGGCTTGTGGAAAGCTGCTCATAGAAAACTCCCAGGTACCAAGCATCTCTTCAGAATCTATTCAGAGAGAGTAGACACCAGAGGGGTATCCTGGAGTGCTCATCACAATGCAGTTTCTTAGATAAGCTCTTGTATGAGCTGATCTGAACATGCTTTTTTTTGGTCCATTGTTAGTACCAATGCCGAACCATTGTTGCCATATTGGGCACCAACATAAACCACTTGCTTATTTGTGTCTTAAGTTTAAGGTTGAGTTATGGATCTGGCACAACCTTCTGAGCTCCACGGGAGGCTCTGAGCAAACCCACGCATTCTCTGATCTCAAGAGCAGTAATTTACTGTAACAAAGCTCTCCAGCGGTGGGCTTCGAAATAGCCACTCTCGCTATACAAAGAAGAGCTATTAAGAGTAGTAGTGAACCACAAACCACCTGATTACATGAGTAACAAATAGATGTTAATCAATGAGAAGACATGGCAAGTCAAGAAATTATATATTATATGAAATAGCCAAAAGAGTGTTTCTTTCAAATTTGATTATACTGCAAAAAGGGAAAGTGGGAAATGGCACAGGGGAAAATATATTTTGGAAGGAAAAAGGCATGTCCTATGTCCTTATCATGTTCCAGAGCTTGTTTACTTTAAATTTGTCCAAGACCAAATGTCCTCAGTTGCTCTGTTGACAAAGAAAGGGTTTGAAGCATTTACCCCGATGAAGTCTGAAGCTTTAAATGCCAAACTGCTGAAAGGAAAAAAAAAGAAACGTGACTACAAGTCTGGGACTGTGCTACTGTATTTCCAATTCAGTGTTTGTAAATTCATATAAATTAGAAAAAGTGATGTTCCACATTTATGAAGCTCAGGACTGTGCAGTTCTGAACTTAGAGGAGTATATTTTCTCCTCGGTGTCATCTTGGCAACATCCAGGTGGCCTCAGCTACTGCTGTGATAGATGAGACTGTTGTATAGGTTTAATCTGACTCTAATAAATGCGGTTCTGGAATGCCACAGGGTCCAACTTACTTTAGAAGAACTGTATTAGTCCTCTCAATCCAACAGTACACATTGATTTATGACTATGCTCAAATATCCAGCTCTAGGCATACTGTTGCATCTGTGCATATTCATGCTGCCATCGACTGTGCATTTAAATGATTGGTGATCATACCTGAGGAAGGTGGAACTTTTTCCCTGATGAGGGCATTAAGCGTTGCCAGGGCAGCAGATCCATTGATCTGATTGGCTGCGTGTATCATTCGCGCTGTGCAGCCTCCTGACTCCGCCCCCTGCACCAAGAAGAGGTAGCGGCCTCTTTCACCTTTTACCTCCACATCAGGCACTGCAGGGATGAAGAGTTAATAGCACGCTAGCAAACATACAGAAATAAAAGTAGGCAATGAATGTCAGCGTATAATTTTACAAGTGAGTGCTGGGCAGCACATGAAAATGAGCATGGTGCAATTATACATATTAACGGTCTTTAGAACAAAGTATAAAGCTGTTTTATTAAACGCTGTTCATACCAGGTATGTCCTTGGGGCATTTGGATATGAAGTCTCTCCATTTGCAGGAGCTGAGCTGGGAGGCCGCTGGGAAAGTCTCCGAGCTTATCACACAGGACAGAGAAAACAAAGCTCCCACCTGCAACAGGAAACACTTTTTGTCTTTGTCGCCCCAGTGTTCCAGCTCTGGGAAATAAGTTGCTGGATGCAAGTTATCAATTTCCGACTATCCGTCTCAGAGGATTTTGACAGCTTTGGCTGAATCTTAGTGGGAGAGGGTATATATCTGGCCGGAAGACAATAAATGGTGATGATCATGTTGGAGTTGGCCTTACCTCTCCACGCAATGTGCACAGTTGGTCCAAGAGAAGCTTGGCTTTTACAGATTTAGAAGTCAAACCACTGTAGATGAATGTCAAGGTGTGAAACAATACAAAGAGGAAAATGACAGTTTGCAGTTTACAGTATAAACGGTCATGAGGAACATGCCATCTCAACAATCATTAGCTCTCAGTGCAGAGTTCACCATGTGACATTGAGAGAAACCTGGTACAGTTAGTAAATGGTTGACTGTTTTTTAAAGGGGTCATATGATGCGATTTCATTTTTTCCTTTCTCTTTAGAGTGTTACAAGCTCTTGGTGCATAAAGAAGATCTGTAAAGTTGCAAAGACTAAAGTCTCAAATCCAAAGAGATATTCTTTATAAAAGTTAAGAGTTAGCCACACCTACCTAAAACGGCTCGTTCGAACACGCCCCCACATATCTACCACACTATGTGGGAAGATTTGCATAACACCGCCCAAATGTTCACACAAAGAAAGAAGGAGTAACTTTTATTCTCGCTGTAGTATTGTTGACGCTGCAGCCATGTCTGGATAGCTGGCCAATCAGAGCACACCTCGCTTTTTCAGACCGATGAGCTTTGTAAAAATCGACGCGTTTCAAAAAGGCGGGGCATAGAGGAGAAACAATAATGTACAGTATGTGGAAAATAATGTGTTTTTTTAACTTTAAACCGCATAAACACATTTCATTACACCAAATACACAAAATAATGTTATTTTTAGCAGCATCATATGACCCCTTTAAACATTCATATACACTACCATTTAAAATTTTGAAAACTTGAAAAACCTTTTATATTTTAATATATTTCAAGAAACATTTCTTTCTGTCCTTTATAGGGATACTTTCTTGGAATACAAATTTCAAAAGAACAGCATTTATTTGAAATAGTAATCTTTTGTAACATTATTAATATCTTTACTGTCACCTTTGATAAATTGCAACCTTACTGACCCCAAACTTTTGAAGTTGCTTCGGATAAAAGTATCTGACAAATGCATAAATGTAAAACAGATTATTATTATGCGTCATAAATTTTTAAAGCTTTCAGAACATCAACCAAATTCTTCCATATATGACAAAAAAAGGGAAATCAATCATGCAGTACTATCTACAGGCACTACCTCTAATAAAAAATGATGGGTTATTTATACAAAAAGAGGAAACATTTAGGTCCATTTTCATAGCATTTTTGAGAGAAACAAATGATATTCATTCTGATTGGTCAGTTTATGAATACAAGGAGAATCTGTCTTTTCTAGCATTTTTACAGTAATTTCATTAAACCTTTGCAAAGGTGAACGATTACGTATCTGAAAGAGATATTCAAATAAAACATCTTTATGCATTATGTGCATTTACAATTATTGTTTGTGTTTATAAATAAAATGCACTAATGGACATTTTTGGAACCTTTTGTCTTTGGGAAAGATACAGTTCAAACTCTGCACTGGAATGGAGAAGAATCGGGAGATCTTTGACTCTGACCAGCTGAATCAGTTCCAACACAGGCTGGTAACACTGAAATACCTAAAACACACAAAACCAAGCATGTTTTCCAGGGTCATAAAATATTTATGTTCAGAGAGAAATTAACCATGTGTGTCTTTGAAAGTTGTCACTGCAAAAAAAAAAAAACACACACACACTGGCATCATGTGCTAGTGGATCCAAAGAAAAGGACCAAAGAAAAACATTAGATGACCAAGCAGTTTCAACCAAGCAAAGGGTTATGTGACCAACAGATTAAAGTGTTACTGGCTGTGACAGCAGCTGGCTAATGAAAAGAAACAAAAACAGCCCTTTTACGGTTTATTTGCCATTAGGAGAGTAACAGTTAAAGCTGTTTTGGGGCCGCTGGGTGCTTGTGCCCCTGAGTGTTGAAACAAAATCAGCTTTGTGCTCAGACAGGACTAAACCAGAGCTTTTGGGCTGGAAAATGAGAGGCTGAGAGGGAGCTGGCAACATTTCTAACTCTTTATCAGCTCTTTCAGCTTCTATACAAGAGAAGGCGAGCAGAGAAAGAGGAAGTCAATCTGAAGAGATCTGCTCCATTATTCAGTAGTTCTGGGCCCACAGAAAAGATGAGTACGATGCAACATGGTGAAATTAGTTCAAAGCTATATTTTAAGTAGTCTTAAAAATACTGTTGCAAATCCCTAAGAGTTACAGGATGGAAAGGAAGATGATAACATCATGTTAACAATTAAGATAAAAGGGTCTGTCAAATCAAATCATGTAATTTTATCAGTATTTTCACAAGTGTTTATCAGAGAATCAGGGTGTTGTTGACCAGTGATTTTGCTATACTGTTTATACCACGGTAGATACATTTGCAGTGGGCAGGGCTGTTTCACATTATTTACGTTGTGAATACGTTACATTATGTTGGAGAAATGAAGAAACCATAAATCCATCCCAAACAAGTAACTAAACTCTGTTTCTACAACAGCATTACAACTTAATAGCGAGCAATGATACATAAACAGCAAATTCAACCAGCTATTTAACAAAAGCTTTGAATCAGACTTTAGAGATGGAAACTCTAATATTAGCTTCACTACTGACTTCTCAACAAAGTTGAGAAATTTTAAATATATCAGCAGCAAATAGATTATATATAAAATTCTCTAGATTATCAAAAGATTGCCCTTAGTGCAGTATCACGTAAAACATTAAACAATTTTTTGTTAAATTTACATCAAAAATAGATATATTCTAACACAAAAGCCCCCAAAAGTATTTGTACACACTTAAAAATGTGTGAATGTCTTTGCATTACATGGCAAAATATTAAACTAAGTGAAATTTGTTTTAAATAAATTTAACAAACGCACTTTAAGCAAAGAATTTCACAAAAGAATTATCAACTGACAAAAATATTGTTCAAAATTAGGATAAAATATTTGTACACATGGTGTCAAATGTTAGGTCTTCATTTTTGCTGAGAAAACCCATTTGCAGATGCCATTTTTTTTGTGCTGTTAAACAATTAATCGTGATTAAATCGCATCCAAAAGAAAAGTTTTTGTTTACATAATATACAGTGGGCATAAGTTATATGAATATAAATATAGACGTAAATATTTTCAAAATATATACTGTATTTGTATGTATTTATATATTAGGGCTGTCAGTGAATTAACATTTTTAATCTAATTAATTACATGGTTTCGATTAATTCATCTAATTAATCACAAAATAAATTTGACTGAAAATACCAACAAAAGATTACTTAGTTATTTTTGAGTTAAATGAAAAAGTATCAATTAGCCATTACAAATTGTAACTTTAGAAATAAATATTTTATTTGATTCAACATAAAATTTATTACACAAACATTTAGGCTACAACGGCCTAACGTAAACTGTGGAACACAAAAGAAGATAATTTGAGAAACATCTCAGTATTTTTTGTTTATACAATGAAAGTCATTGGTAACCAAGCTTTGATCAAGTTTGAATCAAGTCTTCAAAATACCTTTTTTATATTCCACAAAAGAAAGGTTTGAAACAACATGAGGGTGAGTAAATAATTAAAATATATATACATACACATATATACATATATATATATATATATTATTTTTTGGGGGGAGGGGGGGTGAACTATCCCTTTAATACGGTGGCTGAGAAGTGCTAAACAAATCACAATTCTGAAAACAAAATAACAAATTACAAACGCAAATGCAAGTATAAAAAACAAAATAACAATTCAGAAAGCACAACAACAATTCAGAAAACATTATAACAAGTCAGAAAACACAACGACAAATCCGAAAACAAATTAACAAATCAGAAAACACAACGACAAATCCTTTCTGAATTGTTATTTTGTTTTTTTAAACTTGCATTTGCGTTTGTAATTTGTTATTTTGATTTCAGAATTGTGATTTGTTTAGCACTTCTCGGCCACCGTACTTTAATGTTTTTATTATTAATAATAATAATAATATTTTATTATTATTATTAAACTATACTCTAAATAAGAAACTCAATCTGCCAGCAGGTGGCGGTAAATGTCTTTATTAGTCATTCATTCGATTCGAACGGCTGATTCATTCAGGAATGAAGTAAATGGCTCTCTTTATGAATGGGCCTTTGAATCACTGATTCACATGATTCGTTCAAAACGCGGATTCATTCAGAAACTAAACACCGCTGTGTTGCTCACAGACACACAACAATTCTGTTTTGGCTTTAAAGGTAATATGTTCCGTGCAGAATTGTGCAAAACACATAATATTGTGTTTAAAATATAACGCAATATCAACTTCTTATTTACTGAACTGCTGTATAAATCACATTATTACTCGTGGTATTCGGACATAAACAGCACTCGTCTGATATTGCTCTCGGGGCCAGAGCATTAACTGCGTTAAAATATTTTAATCGCATTATTTTTTCCATAACTAATTAAGTTAACACGTTAAACTGACAACCCTATTATATATACATAATAAATATACACAGAACACACACATATGCAAACAAAAACTTATTTTGGATGCGATTAATCACGATTAATCGTTTGACAGCACTACATTTTTTATATTCTGTATATAATGTAATGACAATCAGACACTTTAAAAAGCAACTCAAGTTGCCAGTTATTTTTTTCCAAGGTTACCATGATGTAGAATTACCATATTGTCATACCTTTACATTACAGTGTTAGCTTTTGTAATGAATTACTGAAAGAGCTCTGAATGAACGAACGTTTGCATGTAAGTGCTGTCATCTCTCATCAGAGACGTACAGTCGTGGTGGCAGATGGGAGGTAATGTCTTACTATAGCATTTTCACATTGATTGCGGTGCCCATAACAATAATAAAGTTCATAAGCACTGCGGGCATAAAAGAAAAAGAGTTAATGGTACTAATCAGCATAGAGGCAGTGAATGTACGGCACGAGCCCTGTGTAAACAGACTGTGGGGTGTAATCGGCTCCGTTGGAGGGGCTGGAGTCTCCACTACCACCACTGTGATTAATCTAGAGCGGAAAACTCATTACGATTACATTCCACACTCTCACTTTTATGACAGAACGACAGTGTAAGAGATGCAGAGAGAGGGAGAGAGAGAAAGAAACAGCCAATATACAAATTTAGAGTGCCTTCATAGGGCCACAAATGCACTGGACAATTTTAGTCATCGTGTGAAACAATTTTCAGCAGGATTGTTTGATATTAATATTAAAAGCTTCATATGAGATCTCATTCTCATTTCTCCCAGTAAGAAACTCTCATTGGTGGCACAGACTCAAAATGTGCCACCTGAAGAGTCACAAATGTAGTTCACAAAAAATAGGTTTAATTTGTTTGACTTTCTTTATAATAAATTCTATAATAAACTTTCACAACTTGAACAAAACCCTCAGCACTAGTATGATAAAAACATAAAACAAAAACAAAATTTTTGGGAATATTATGAATAGATTTCTGGAGCAGAAATTGAAGTGTTTTAGTGTCAAACGAATACGAACTTTTTCAGTTTTTATAAAAAAAAATAATAATAATAATTGTAAGACTCCGTTGAATCTGCTCACCTCATGCTGTAGTTTATGATCAGTGTGGCATTGTGGGTCTGTGTGAGGATACAGTGCATCACTCCAGCGATTTCTCCTCTGAGCTCTCAAACAGTAACCCTCAAACTTCAGCTCAGAGACAAACTGAAAATAACACAAGAAAGACATTCAGAATGAGCTGAAGAGAGTTTTACAAGTGTCATTCAGAAGGGTCTATACTTCACTACAATACTTGTCCTGTTTCTACAACACAAGAGTGACAGAAACTAATTTATGCCCAAGCATAAATAGATAAATTCTTCATTTCTGATTCAAACAAAACTTCCAAAAAAACATGAGAATGGAGATTGCAGTTCTCAGAGTAACACTGACCTGCTCTCTGAGCAGCATGACCCAAACTGAGTGAATGAACTGGAAATCCAAACTCAAACCCTTTAACATTAATGATTTTCGTATAAGGCTCATTAGCTGTATTAATGCATTTAATTCACTTTTAACCCAGAAGAACCAGAATCTTTACTGGTCCTGCTATCTTTCCTTAACCAAAGCACACATTTCGCTGTATAAGAGCTCTTCTCGCTAAGACATAAAATTTCCCTGCTCAGAATTTCCCTGAATCAAATTATTTTCTTTAAATCTGCATGCTTACTAAGTCTTTCCATCTTTGTATTTACAGTTTCACAAATCAGTAGGAGTTACTGTTCGCTCATACATCATTTCTTGCAAGTGTTCGCCCTCTGCTGGACAGAAGAAAGTCTACAGTTACTATTTTTATGTATTTATTTATTTAATTATACATATATACACACACACACACACACACATATATATATATATTTTTTTTTTTTTTTTTTTTTTTT
>NW_015633151.1:1922925-1923233 GCF_001515625.1 Sinocyclocheilus rhinocerous
TTTTTTTTTTTTTATTAAAGCGCTGTTTTTTAATCCATGGTTAATTTTTTAACAATTACAGACAATTAACAGACAATTATGAAAAAGCAATTCATAGGTTGATATTTTTGTGCACAGTGTTATTTTAGTATTACTTATATATCATAGTATTTATTAAAATTTTGAATTTTAAATTGTAGTAATTTTTTAGAGTATATTTCAGTTTTAGCTCCATAAATTTAGTATATTTATTTACTGTCATTTCAGTTAGTTGTAGTTGAGCTTTTCATCTGTCAATATTTAGTTTGATTTAAATACAGATATATATA
>NW_015633151.1:1923436-1931053 GCF_001515625.1 Sinocyclocheilus rhinocerous
ACAGTTTTTATAGCGTCGTCCCCCCCCCATTTTTCTTATGCCTTTCTCCAGCTCTTTAGAATTAATGAAGCAAACCAGCTCATGCAGTACGACCAGTGCCTGACAAAGGGAGGAGACGGATCTGCTGTCATCATAACACACTGCAACTTAAATGAGCACACAGAGTGGAGATACTTTAAGGTATGTCACAGGAGGTATCGAGCCTCTTTTGGCCTTGGTGCCTAATCAATTAAACTAAAATTTTTATAGCAAAGGTGACACTTTACAATAAGTTTCAGTAGTCTAACACTAGGTTATGTAATAGCTAGTGCTGGTTAAAGATGGTTAAACATGTATTAGTATATATATATATATATATATATATATATATATATATATTAATAGTTCAAACCCAGTGTGAGGAGGGACTATTTGCTTGTCCAGCCAATGGCGAACAGCAAGAGCCTCTTTAAAACAGTATTTCTGCAATTACACACTTCACTTTTAACCTCATAAATTTCTTTATTTGATTACACATATTTAAACAAAGGGGCTTTAGATCAGTATAATGTACCTTTTTCTCTCTAATGTGAAGTTCACCTCTCCAGATCGCTCTCCCATCCACAGAGCTGTCAATCACTGATGGAGAACATAAGCGGGTATCTAGGTACATGGCTGCTTTCTGCCACCTTTATAGTGCAGAAACAAGAGACACAGGGCCATTAGGCATAGAAGAACTCATAAATAGAAAGGACAGGTCGATTATTTCAAGAACGGTGATATTATTACTGGAGAATATTGGATTTTACCCTGCATTGTGTTCAGTGACCATGATCATCTGTGCCGAATGCCATGCCCTCAAGCGCTTCAAAGAGCCAATCACAGGCAACATATCCTTCAACTCCGCCTCCTCATCCACACACAGAACAATCACATCGAGCAAAGACTTCCCTGCAATCAAGAACAAACATTACATCAATACAATAAAAAAAAGCATAGTAACACTATGATTACATTATTTGCTGTTAGCAAATATTCTCAAATGTGTAAAACAAAATAAAGAAAATATTACTATGATAACTTTATAATGCCCAAAACCATTTAATATTCTAAAATAGTACCTGGAGGAGGAAGTTTGTCTGCTAACTGATGAAGACCTTCAGCAGCCTCTTCAAAGAGTCTATCATGATAGTCAATCATCACGAAAAAATAAACACAGAAAGTAAATGGAAGTATATGTAAATAAACGTGTCAATAATCAACTTAGGAATGACATCAACTAATCCCTGAAACATGATTAACTCTTTGGTTCAATAAGGTTCTTCAGTTTGAGATATCATGGGGCGACAGTATCAATCACAATCTCTCACTCTGCGTGGGACGGGTTCTCTGTGAGCACGCTCGGTTCCTCTTGCTCCTGAAGGGCAGCAATGCAGGTGTCTAAAGCAGATGGCTCTGATTCCTCACTGTCACTGCGCTGGGAACACAGTTCCTCCCACTCTGAGCTGCACCACTGGAAATACACATTAAAGTGTGTGTGTGTGTGTGTGTGTGTGCGTGGATGATCAGAAGCACTATACCAGGGTTTTTCAATCTTTCATATGTCACAGACAACTACATGTGATCATCCTCATGCAAGTGACCCCATCCTAAACTTTAAAGGCAACTATGTACTTTCATGTATAAAGACTCAATTTATACTAATTTAAATTGTTATAATATATATCATACTAGTACAATACTATAATATATACTATTCAGAAAATATTTAGTTTCTATTAGGTTAAAATATTTTTTCTACTCACTATAGTACTGAACTGTTAGATGCATATTTATTATTTTATTCAGATTTTTATTATTTATTCATTTTTTATTTTGAATCTAATTTTACTGTTTACATATTTATTTTAATCTATTTATTTACTAAAATAGAATTTTTATTTGTTTATTCATTTGTACTTTCTATCATATTATTTATTTGTTAAATATTTTATATTTATTTTAATCTAATTATTTATTTAATAATGTATTGTTTTTAGGCTTTTTAAACATCCTTGAACTAATCTACATTATTACTTTTTATAACCTATGTTTGTCAGACCCAGTTTATGTCATTTGTAACCAATCTAATGTGAGAATGCACTAAACAAGAAGCAAATATGCATATGTTAATTACCTGTGTTGTACCGTAACTGACTTGAATAGCAAAGTACCATCTCTGTGGGCCAGGACTACCACTCAGAGAGCAGGCTAAATGAATTTAAACAAACACAAAGTCAAGCTTCACACCAAAACTTATGGAAAATGAGAGGCAAATGAGGTTATAACGCATAAACCTACCTGGAAATGGAGGAATGTGCGTTAAATTCGAACTAGAAATGTTTGTGAGGTTACCAAACACTTTTTTGGTTTCATCAACCCCTGCAATTAAACCAATAAGTTACGTCAAAACAGCAACAGACAGCCAAAGCAGAACTTCTGACAATTGCTGATATGCGGCGTCCTCTTACCGTTAAAAGAGCCCTCTTTCTTTGGCTCTATATTGATTATAACAACTAGCACGTATCTGTCCATAACTGTATGCTGCCGTATTCATGTAAGCTAATATAAGCTTGTTACAACTCCACACAGCACAAAACAAATTTTCCCGCGTTTACAACCAACGCGGACGTTCGAAGATAACGTGACGATGACGCGCGCGCTACCAAAAAATACAGTCGGTAGGAACAGATTAAAGATAGGCTTATAAATAACAATACGTGGAGATGGGAGTGAACTAAACACAAATTAAAATCATATACTTATTGTTATTCAATTACATTATCAATGTAAAATAATCTGAGAGCATTACAATTATAACTATGAAATATGGAACCACATGTTCATTCTCAGTCCAGTTGGTGGCGGTAATACACCATAAGTTGGCTTGTCAACCGCCATAAAATCGTACAAGAAGAAGAAGAACATGTTCATTCTGTTGGTCGGGGGGAAGTGAATTGCTGCTGTACCACTACAGCCACATTGAGGTCAAATTTACCAAATGCTTATTTAAAATGTCTAGTTTTTCAAGATCAGCCCAGGTAAGCTGTTTATTATGGCTTAACGTTACTGTCATACTGGTCAAATGCCATAAATATACTACGCTGTCATCCGATGCTTATTTATGGAAGGCGTGATCTTTCTATTGAACTTGTGCGCTAACAAGCGTAAAATGTGTATAATGTCTGCACTTATGTGCATGGATCTATTTATTTAATTAGCATTAGAAATTAGATCTATTGTAGTGTAGCGTTGAAAATTAGTGAATGTAGATTGTGTAGTGTAAACGTGTACTAATGCATTAGTTGACCGGTGACAGGTAAAGTGGACAGTTCAGCCGACAGTAAAAAATATGTTTTTCTCAACTTCATGTTGTTATATGATATTATTTATTCTGTGGAACACAAAAGGAAATGTTAAGCGGGATGTTATGGACGCCTCAGTCACCATTCACTTTCATTGCATCGTGTTTCCTTGCATTAAACTGAACGTTGACTGATCTGTCATCTGATTAAAATCTTCCAAGGGCGATACAATTTTACTTCAACTATTAGTTATTGCGAACCGATTGTGTTCGGTCATTGAAAAAATCAGTTTGCATTTCATAAATTGTTTTCTCTTTTTCCCCATAAGCAATGGGCGACCTTTGCAAGATCCTGGTTCCTAATAGACGCTAGGATGCAGCCTCCTGGAAAGATCGCCTCTATGTGTTCAGTGCGTCTTCAAGGAAAGCATAAACCCATTTACCATCCAATGAGTGAGTAAATGTGTTTACTAAGCCAACCGAAGGCCTTTCTATTCATCTCCCACCTCATTGATTCATTGTTATGAATTGACTGGGAATGTGAAGTAGCCGAATGGCCACAAGATGGAAGTAAACGACCACTGTTTAAAATATTGGCATTTACCTATTCGTATATGTAAAAACAAATCGCTTTTATTTTAGTTGACATTGTCCCATTATGTGTACTATGCTGTTTCTGTATATTATAAATGGGATATTGCACATTGTATTTTGTGTTTATGTTAAGAAGGATACCATCTGTAATGGTAATTTATGTAACACCTAACATGAAAGGCTGAATCTTTAATAAGAATGTTTAAAATTGCAAGAGTAAACATGCTGCAAAATCATTCTCAGGATTTATTCGTGTAAATTCCTGACAGGAATTACAGTTCTTCCCTTGATGTGAATGTGAAAAGCTGCTAGTGTGGCAGCTAATTCCAGAGAGATGTAAGGTGTCATGACTTCTGACTCCGACAGGCTCTGGAATTGATACATTAGTTTGGAGCCGCACGCTGTATGTGCCTGCAGCTCACTCCCAGACCCTGCTGATGGTGCTTCCTTCCCGAGACATGCTGGGAGTTTTTAATGAAACTCTCACTCTCTGATAGATGAATGTGCATAACAGGCCAAGAGATGAAAATTCAGGGCTGTGCAGTTATTCTGATAGGCAGCAAAGTCGGAGGAAGGAGGGGCCGTGTTTTTATTTACTGGGTTTGAAGGAATAGATATTTTTGGCTAGGATTTTTTCAGTTGTTCAGTTAAACCTGTGTGTAAATGTTTAATCATAAATTCAGTGTTATATTAGATTCATCTAGCCTTTGTTTTTGATTTAATCTTTAATCTTCAACAACATGGATGTTCACATTCAGAGAGAAATAGTGTTTTGACTGAAGGAGTGCATGTGTGTGTGTGTGTGTATATATATATATATATATATATATATGTATTTATTTGCCAATGGAATTATTGGCAAATAAATATATTAATTCTACTATGGCTGTCACAATACCAAATTTTTAGTAGCTGATAGATAGATAGTTAGAAATGTTAATACATTCATTGCTAATATGCAGTTGAACCTACTTATTATTATTAATATTATTGTTGTTGTTATTAATTACAAAATGTTAATAATAATAATTACATATTCATATATTATATAATTACAATAATTTTAGTTAATAATAATGATGATAATAATAGTAATTATTATTAGTATTAGTATTAGTATTAATTAGAACAGTGGTATGTTTTTTTTTCCTAGTAATTGTTCAAGAAAAAATGCAGTATTAAGAATAAAGAATAAAAAAATAAATTAAATGGGAGGAAAAAATATACGTTACTTCAATATCTTCTGCCGCAATTATATCGTTGGGCAATTATACTGTAGGCTATATAAACTGCGGGCATCAGGGAGCCGTTATTAATATGCTGGGCATTGAAATTGCTTTTGAACGCGCGCTTGTTTTTTTACTTTCACTTTCGAAATTCGCCATCACGTGTACGGAGCAGCACTCGGCAGTACTTACCACACATTTTACAAGATTAGATGTTTGTCAGTGGTGCTCAGGATCTGCAAATCATTCGCCATCATCCTATCAGGATGGTAAGTGGTAAGTGAAATGTTATGTACTGTAATGTAACAGGCTACCGCTAGCAAGCGGCTAACCATGTCCCTTTAGTGGCTCCGTAGAACGCGTTATTTGTTTTCCGCGCCTTTCTGAACACGTGACGTGACATGTGAATACTCGGAATTAGTGCTCTGCATTTATCCCATCCAAAGTGCACACACACAGCAGTGAACACACACACACACCGTGAACACACACCCGGAGCAGTGGGCAGCCATTTTTTTAAATAAATATATTAATTCTACTATGGCTGTCACAATACCAAATTTTTAGTAGCTGATAGATAGATAGTTAGAAATGTTAATACATTCATTGCTAATATGCAGTTGAACCTACTTATTATTATTAATATTATTGTTGTTGTTATTAATTACAAAATGTTAATAATAATAATTACATATTCATATATTATATAATTACAATAATTTTAGTTAATAATAATGATGATAATAATAGTAATTATTATTAGTATTAGTATTAGTATTAATTAGAACAGTGGTATGTTTTTTTTTCCTAGTAATTGTTCAAGAAAAAATGCAGTATTAAGAATAAAGAATAAAAAAATAAATTAAGAACAGTGGATTTAATTATTGTCTGTCCACTGTATTTTATTAATATTAATTACAAAATGTATTTTTTATTTTCATTATTTTCTTAACTTATATCTATATATTATATGTAAGAATATATGTTGATATGTTGTATATACATGTATACTGTATAGGTGTTGTTTATATATATATATATGGATGGTAAGTGGTAAGTGAAATGTTATGTACTGTAATGTAACAGGCTACCGCTAGCAAGCGGCTAACCATGTCCCTTTAGTGCCTCCATAGAACGCGTTATTTGTTTTCCGCGCCTTTCTGAACACGTGACGTGACATGTGAATACTCGGAATTAGTGCTCTGCATTTATCCCATCCAAAGTGCACACACACAGCAGTGAACACACACACACACCGTGAACACACACCCGGAGCAGTGGGCAGCCATTTTTTTGCTGCGGCGCCCGGGGAGCAGTTGGGGGTTCGGTGCCTTGCTCAAGGGCACCTCAGTCGTGGTATTCAAGGTGGGAGAGAGCGCTGTACATACATTCCCCCCACCTACAATCCCTGCCGGTACGAGACTCGAACCCACAACCTTTGGTTGACTCTCTAACCATTAGGCCACGACTTCCCCCGGATTCAGGATTCAGCTACACCTCAATACACGGATTCAGCTACACCTCTAACCCAGTCGGGGGTGTTTGTGGTCTGCACAGCACTCTTATTTGACATCGTCCCAAGTTACTGTAACCGTTATATGCTACGCAAGTCTTTTTTTTATGCCACGCAAGTCTACAGTGTGTACGTGAGACAATGTGTTCTTCTGTTGTCTTTGACAGCTTTTAGGTGCGTTATTGGCAGCGCCACCCTCTGCGTCACCACCGTATCAGCACGGAAAACATTTTTTAAGACCATAATCGCACAACCTATTCGATATTCTATAATTAAATCAACTAATCGAATAAATCGAATATGTGACCCATCCCTAATATATATACATAAGTATAATACATTTTGTAATAAAAATACATTTAATACATTTAAATTTATGTATATCTTTAGATATTTAAATCTGTTTACATTATTATTATTATTATTATTATCATTATTATTACTTCTTCCAAGTAATTGTTGAAGAAAACAGTAATAAAAATGCAGAATTAAAAAAAATAAATTAAGAGTAGATGTTATCTTTTTGTTTGGCGAATAGTAATTATTTTCTGTACTTATATATTAGTAGCATATAATGTCAGTATTTACTTGACAAAGAACCAATACTTTACACATTAAATTCCACTGTTGTAAAGCGTAATTTTTCCTCAGCAGGGAGTAATGTCAAGAGTTCAAGCTGAATGTGAAAATGTATCATGTACATGTCTTGTTCCCAGGTGATATTGGAGACCATGTGGTAGTCATGAACACCAGACACATCGCTTTCTCTGGAAATAAATGGGAACAGAAAGTGTATTCGTCTCACACTGGGTAAACAGAGCTCTCTCCTTCCACATTCTAGCTCAACTGAGGACAGAGAACATGCTTTTTATATTCTTTCATTTATGCCCTGCTCTCGGCTGTGTTTTCTTTGTGCTGACAAAGAGCAAAAACGAAAAAGGAAATCTGAGATCTGAACCACA